>NW_004567141.1:1241818-1285251 GCF_000260355.1 Condylura cristata
AGCCACTTCCGCAGGAGTTCGATCCCCACCTGCCCCGGAGGTGACCACATGGCGCGGCAGACCTGTCTTGACCGGCCCGCTGCTCCCCTCAGCAGCATACTTCGTCCATCTGCCTGTTCTGCTCCCCACTCTGTCTCTGGTGAAGTCTCTCGCCGCCCCTGAGCCTCTGGCCTGTACCCCAGTTCTGTATGCACAAATAAATCTTTAAAAAAAAAAAAAAAAAAAACCCTAAGTTGTAGCTGTGCCATCAAATTAGGGTATTGGCTGAACTTCATCCCCAAATGATATTAAACCCACCTTTGGAACATGAACAGATGATTCACATAGTCTCTAAAACTTAGAAAAACTAGAAAACAGTTCAAACTATTATATAAATTCAGTAAGGCAAGAGTGTTATGGGAATTATCAAAACCCCTCCATTTGTATTTATGGTTACAACAAAACAGTTTTATGTAAAACAAAACGTGAACTTTCCATTTATCTTCCACACATTCAGTCTCAACACAAAGTAGTCAATAAATACTTGTTTATTGATTAAACTGAATTATAAAAAACAAAACAAAAAAACTTCCTTCTACTACTAAGCCATGCAGGCAGAATCCACAAGGATGACTTCCTGGCCAACACCCAGCTGATTCACTGTTGTTACTGTGGTCTTTAAAAAATTTACCCATCAAAGTTGTGGTGTGCAGAGGCCAGGAACCCAGCTAACTCTGCAAACTCTGGGGCTGCTGCAGAGACTACCAAAGAGAAAAATTAGGTCTTTGTGGACAAAGTTGACCATTAGTTCTTAACTTTCTCAAAGGTATTGGGCTGACGTGAAAGTCCATATTCTGTCAAAGTAGCATCAAGCAAAAGGCTGGAGAGAAGCCCAATTGGATCCTCAGTTCAGTTTCAGATGCCATGGCTTCACAAAGCTGGCCAAGCTGTTTCTGGGAGGGATCACTCCAGTTCACTATATTATAGTGTGCTGGGGGGTTAAAAGCCCAAAAAAAAAAAAAAAAATGTGAGGAGAAACAGGCAGTAACAAATGTTACACACCTGTACATCAGGCCCATCACATCTTGGAGAATCTCCCAGTCTGTGAAAGCCTATTAAAATAGGGTGACCTAGAAAATAACCACATTGTTTATAAATCCATTTCCCCTTATTTTATTAAATGTTCCGCTTATGTACATTTTAAAGATGAACCATTTACAAGCCTGTGCAGGTTGCCTCCTTGACTCACAGGAGGGAAAACATTGCTGAAAAAGCCTCAGGACAGACAGAACAGTGGTGTAGCTGTGGGCAAGGTGGACTTGGATTTTTGTTCCTTTGCTGTTATAGTACACTTCAGTTTATAATCATGAGTACATACAATTTTTAAAAAATCCCTCATGCAAATTGTAGAAAAAATTTCTTTCCTTGACGCTGGCAGTGAAAAATAAAGATTCGTGTCTTTCTTTGTGCACACCACCCCTGTGCTTCTTCATGTCAGATTCTTTTCTGATCATTAAAAGACTGGGGAAAGCCACAGGATTTCAATGAGTGGTCTTCTTTTAAAAGTTCAACACTTCTTGCACAATTAGCTTCTGTAGGACATGTGGTCTCCTGAACAGGCATGCTGTCCATAACAGGATAAAGTTCAACCAAGAAAGGACAGCCCCAGGGTCTGCGGGATGAAGCCCCACACACAGAATGGCCTCCACCCTACAGCTGTGATCCCCTCAGTACCTCCAGGTTCTAAGAAAACATTTATGGTCCTTTGTCCAAGAGTGATGGTGTGAGAATAGGGCAAGGGTCAAGGGCAGCAAGTGCAAAGAATATTGGTTTGTCATGTTTTTGTTGGGAGGATGGTAAGGAGTAACAATCTATTCATTCTGGATGATTAAAGATGGTTTTCATGCATTTTTAAAGCCACAATTTTATGTCTAGAGTTGTAGAAACATCTCTGGAGAGGGAAGGAAAGTAAGGAGAAGGAAGAGAGTTCAGTGGGGTTTTTTTTTTTTCATTTTTGCTTTTATAGAAAAGTGTTTTAAGACCACATGAAAAAAGTTTTTACCCATATATATAATAAATCAGTTTGTGAGCTACATATTTTTATCTTTCCCATCTTCAGAAATGCTCTCACATTGACAATGGTTGGATATAGCATCATGCCCAAAGACATTGGCCACAGTCGAATAAACAGAAAACCCAGATGTACTATGACACAAGTGAGGTAAAAGGGGAAACAAAAACTTAACATTTGTCCACAAGAATTTTTTTCTTTTTCTTGATTTTGTCAGAAAAATACCAAACACAGTGATTAAAAAAAAGTCACAAAAGCCTTTTTTTTTAGAAGTGAATGACCAAAGGGCCAGCTCCTCGGCTCAGACGTGATCACTATTGGTTTTCCTAATTACCCACAAATCCACAGGGAAGTATAAGTCAACATCCGGGGGGGGGGGGTGGCAAAAATTTAAAAATATAAACCAAATAATCCACCTGGTGTACCCCCTTTTCCCTAAATCCCTGCACCCTCCCTCACACTTTCCCACCCCTACTCCATACCCCCCCTTCATGACCCCAACACTCAAATCTCCATCAGATCTAGGTCAGCTTCTTCAAAGCCATAGAAGGACTCAGTCTCACTTTCGCCCTCAAAGAGCTGGTGAAGGCTTTCAGGCTCAACTGTCTCTTCGGGAGATGATCTGGGTCGGGGAGTGGAAGCTGAGGGCTCCTCAGACTGTTCCCCACTCAGCTTCAGCTGCTCCTCTAGGGAGGCAATTAGCTCCTCCTGCATGTCAGCATTTCTTGTAGGTGAGTTAATGTTGCCATCAGGGCCAGGTAGAACACTAGCCACAAGGAAGGACCGCTGAACAAGCTCTGGACAGTCCCCAATGACACCCAGCACTTCAGCCAGCCAGACCAGCACCAGCTGAAGCAGGACCTCAGAATCACATCCAGTATCTGCCATTTCCCGAGCCTGTTCCTTCCACTTTTTGTGCAGGAAGTTCTTGACAGTTCGTTTGATGCACACATCTAATGGCTGGATTTTGGAGCTACAGCCTGCTGGGACCACTGCAGGCAAAGTGCTAGAGGCACTAAGCATTGCCAGCACCTCTTCTGACAAGTGAGTGCGGTGACAGTCCATCACCAGCATGCCTTTGCTGCGCTGGCAGGCCGTGTGCTTCTGCCACACTCGGGTTGACCACAGCTCCATGATCTCGTCATCGCTATAGCCACTCTCCTTCACCTCTAGCAATATGGAGTCTGGCACATTAGCAGGCTGATCTATCTGTCCTCGGTAGAAAACCAGGGTGGGGAGGACCGTGCCATCTGCCAGAATGGCCAGCACCACATCACACCAAGGCTCCCCTGTGCCCACTGTCTGCAGAGCATTCTCCTTTCGGTCATCACTGCTCAGCACTTCCATATCCAGAAACAAGGAGATCTCGTCAATAGCCACAATCATGGACAATGGTAAGTCCTGGTTGTGAATCTGCCGTTGCACAAATTCAATGAAGAGTCCTGCATTGTCTGCCACATCCTTGGGTAGTGTGTGGGCCACTGCGCGCCGGGCATGGGGAGTCAGGTGGTGCCGCAGCATAAAACGCACAGCCCATTCATAAGAGATCTTAAACCCCCCCTCCAAAGAACGTCCTATTTTAGTGGCCTTCTGGAACAAGGTCTCCTCATTCACAGGGAGCTGTTGCTCTCGCTGGGTCAATACCCATTCTGCCAGTTTCTCTTCTGCCTCTAAGCTCAGGTATTTGCCCTCCAGGTTCTCCTCCTGGGAGGCCTGGAAGCGCCGAAGCCAACGCCGAATGCGTCGCTGGGGGTTTCGGAAGTGTTCGGCTGCCTGTTCTGTATTGCAGCATAGGGCAAACAGTACCACTCGAAGCTTCTTCACAGATAGCTGCTCCTTCTTGCCGATCCCACTGCTACTACCAGCCCCTGATGCTGGCTCAGGTTCCTGGGTGACTGGGCTCCCTTCATCCTGGTCATCAACATTTAGACATTCTGCCCCCTCGGTAGCCAGGGGTAGAGGGGCTACAGGCTGGGGATGAGTTGGAGTTGGTGGTGGTGTTGCAGTTGAGGCTGGTGATGGGAGTGCCTGAGCCATGGGAGTTGGTAGCTCTTCAGGTTCAGCTGGGGTGGCCCCCACAGATTTCACAGTGGCAGCTTTATTAGAAGGGAAGGAAGGAGGAGGGTACATATTCTTCAAGTTCCGGTCATGTACTCGGTCACGAGTCTGGCCATGCCTAAAGAACAGCAAAAAAAGAAGAGAAAGCTGTGTTAAACTAGAAAAACCAAATAAAGTTAGTAGTTACGACAACAGAGACCAAACATACAGCAAAGCAGAAATTAAGTCATAAAGTGTTTGTTACCTTGAGTGAGATATCCAAGTAAGTCCTATGAAAAATGAGACAAAAAAATGTTAACTCAGTGAAGAAACAAGCCCCTCCAAGAACTGTATTGTTATTTCAACCAAAAAAGCAAAGTGCTACCTTCCCAGTCTTATATAAACTTCTGATTACAATGTTCCCAATTTGGTTAAGGCGGAGCAGGGATGCTCTTGACTCACACAGCATGATTCACATCCTTGACGTACTACCTGCTTCTCTTCTACTTACCCCGTGGCAGTATGCTACTCGATCTGTGAGAGGGGTTGAATACCAAATGCTTGGCCATGGCATCTCCCACAGAGGTAACGAAGGTACATGAAGTGCAGACCAGATTGCTTCCACTAAGAAAGCGAAATACATAAGAATATGCATGATTAGTAGGGACACTACAGAGTGAAGTTTTGAGGCTTAATAGAGAAAAGAAGTATCCCCCACATCCCCCTTTCAAATAAAGTCACATCTCCCAAAATAATAAAAGGATTTAATGTAAATTTGAAAACTTAAAGAGATGATCAAGTTTTTTCTTACCTCACAGAATTTTTAAACAAAGCCAAATACTTGGGGCTCTTCCGTGGAACATGATTGCTGCAAAAGACAAAGTGCTCTTCAGGCAGAGCTCACCAGTCACTGGCAATGTCCAACAGGATACCTCTCCCTGCTAGCCTAACCTCAATCCAAACTAGCTTTCCGGCCTTCAACGCTTCCTATTAATATGCATGAGTTACCTGGGGACCTATTCAAGTGCACATTCTGATTCAATCGGCCTGAGGGAGGGCCCAGAATCTGCATATCGAATAAATTCCTTGGACCCACCACACTTCGAGTAGCAAAACTTAGAACACAGATCATAAGTCAAATGAACAAGGTCTGACCTCTCTCCCTGCTAGGAGAGATGGACAAATCTTTCTAGGAGGTGACAGAGGAAGACACTAACAGTAGGGCAGGGAATAAAGTGGCTTCTGGAGAATTTGAGCTCTCAGAAAAAAACCAGTTTAACCATCACCTACTTGATCATGTGGTTGGCATACGCTCGAGAACAGCAGGTGCTGTAGCGACACAGAGAACAGTGCACATAAGTAGGGAAGTGATTAGGGAAATCTGGGATCTCAAAACTGCACTCCAGACAAGTCTGTCGGCCCATGACACTCCTGTCAAGAAACAAGAAAAATTTTCATTACCCTCCCACCAAAGAGCCCACAAAGTACAGGGGCTTTTGACAACAGATCCTGCTAACAGGCTACCAGATTACACTATCAGGAATAATCCTTCCCAGTCAGCCCCAGCCTCTAGAAGAAGGCACTGACATTTTTCTAACAGCTCTCTTCTGGATGTTGCGCTGAACGGGGGGGTAAAGGAAGACAGGCAGAGGGTCTGTTGAGGAAGTCAGTGGTGCTGCCTCCTGCAAGGTGCTGGGAGGTGCATCATTGGAAGATACAGGAACTGTTCGTGGCTGCCCTCGAGAAGCCCGGATTGTCACCTGTGAGTCAAGGGAAGGGACAATTAGATAATACCCATACTAAACCTTGGAGTCTGAAAATCTGTTACTCTTCTCTTGGAACAAACTGCAAACTAACCCATTACCTTGGTGCCTGGTTTCAAGCCTTCCAGCTGCTTAGGTTTACGGAAGGTTTTATGGTGTTGAAGCTTGTGTTCGATTTTATCCTTGGCAAACAGAAACTGCAGTCGGCATTTATTGCAGTGATACACATTCCTCTTCTAAAGAGGGAGAAAAAGAAACAGAGTTCCTTAAAAGTTCCCAGAAATTTTTCTCCCTGAAGAAAAGGTAGATCAATACCAAGTGTATCATTCTTCCCACCATTCTGTTGGTAATTCAAAAGAGTAAGAAACACGACAACAAACCTGCCTTCAACAATCATCACCTCCTAAACTCCCAAAGGTGGACTCAAAAGCCAGGGTGACTCAGTCCTTAGATCATCTCTTCCTGGCTGGCCAAGGACCTTTGCACAAATGTCTTAAACTTTACTTGCCACCACTTTCTCTTTCATTTCAGACAACAATACCCAATTCTAGACATTCTTCCTTCCTAGTTGTTAATCGCAGTGAAATATGTATGATGAAAAAAAGCACTTTTTATCCATGTTAAGATGCCTTCAACTTTGACCTTCAGTTCCTTTCCATGGAAACAACTTGCTGTCAGTTGCTTGGGTATTCTTTCATGAACAGTCTACACATATAACCAGAGAACACAAACATCTCTAATCATCACCTCCTGTTTCTTTGCCTTTTTTCTACACCTTGTGGTTTCTCCACTTAACATATCAATATATACATCTAAGCCTCCCGGTAAGACCATTTTGAGGATTCCTCTGCCTACCACTGAAGCCCTTCAAAATCAGGACCCTAACTGTGACTCTCTTCCCTTAAATAGTAAGGCTCTAAAACCTCAAATGCATTACAAGTAACAACTTCCATGCTGCTACATGTACAGCAGATAATCAGCAGTCACTACTGAGCAAATGAGTCCATGAGCCTAAGCGGAGGCTGGGAGTGAGCACGTGGTGTTGTGTGCAATGTGCGCACACCAGGGCACCCCTCTTGTTTTCCACTTTGTGCTCTCTCTTAAGTACATTTTACTCTCGTCTTCTAAGTGGCTCCTTTCTTGCAGCACTTTAAAACAATGTACTTTTTATTCCATCTTAAATAAAAATAAATCCAACAAGTTTTCCCTTGGACCTACCCTTAGTCCTCTCCCTCTCTAGCAAACTTCCTCAGGTAGGCTCCTTAAGATAGGTTCCTTAATTCTCATTCATTTATCACTGAAACTTGACTTCTAAGCCTAACCAACAGGGCAGCCCTGTCAATGTGCTGTCTGCAGGCCCACCTCCACCCTTCCATCTGACCCGGCACCTTCCTTCAACAAGTGGGATCATTGCCTTTTCTTCACAACCCTCTCCTTTCCCTTCACTTCTCTGACACCTACACTCTCCTGATTTTCCTACTAGGACTATGGTCGTGGTTTTGTAGAGAGACACTTTAAAGGTCCTAAACCTTTATCTTGTTCTTAATTGGGGGAGGAGGAGAGGTCACAGACACTTAAAAAGTTTCAAATTCACTGGACTTAAATATATAATGACTCCTCAGTCTCTTTTCCTGCCAGGCTTCAGACCTTTATCTCCAATTATTTGTTTAGCAGACAACTACATTTGATTTCCACAGAGACTGCTAACCCAAAACATCCAAGCTGATAATCTTTTCCAACCAAAATTACTTTCTCTAGTGTTCCTATCTTCTTAACTCGTTTACCTTACCATTCATCCAACTTCCCAGGAAGAAATCTTAGGTACTGTTTTCAACTACTCCCTCACTACCATTACCTAATCTAGCTCTAAAAATAAACCTCATTTTATCTTCCCAATATCTCTCAATTCTATCCTCTTTTTCTTCATTTCAAAAGTCAGTACTCACTATTGCCTCTCACCTAAACTACTGAAAGAGCTTGGTTAGTCCCTTTAACACTAGTCACATTCTTCAATCCATTCTTAGTGCAGCCAGTGTAATCAAAGCTAAAAGCGTATTTGAACACACCACTCCAGAATTTAAAAGCCTTTTCATGAGTCTCCCTGGTGTCCTAGGGATTAAGTCTCAGCACTATCACCACAACAGCCCACAATAGCGGCCTGAGTTTGTTCTCTGGCCAGGGAGCTGACCCACAGATGGCAGCAGACCTCTCCTGTCTTACTCGCTGCTCCCCTCAGCACTGTATTTCAATAAACCCACCTGCTCTGCTCCCCACTCAATCCTTAATGAATCCTCTCAACCCCACACCAGTTCTTCTATGCAAAAATGAAAAACAAAAACCCTTTCAATGGCTTCCCAATGACATATATAAAACTAAAATGCCTTCTATTGATTTGTAAATTCTCTTTGTTCTGTCCCCCACCTACTTCCAAACTCTCTTATGAACCCTACACCCCGCCCGCATTGTATTTCTTTTAATGCCTTGACTCTACAAACCTATGCCTTCAAGCACACTGCTATTTTATCCCACTTTAGCAGGTTCATTGTCACTCACCCTTCAGGTCTTGAACATCCTCCTTCCAGAATATACTGTTCTACATCGTCTATTTCCCCTAACATGACGCTCCTGACACTTTGCTGTATGGTCTATCTTGCTTACCACGAAATACCTGGCACCCAGCCAAGTGCATGGCACATAATTAAGAGTCACTAAATTTTTGCAAACATCTATTTATTATCTTCTCTACTAAAATTATCTGCTTAGCTCAGTCCTGGCCTCAGCATTCGTAAAGTTTAAAAATGAGAAAATGGGAATTGCTTGGTGCCTAGTACCTGGTGCCTCATGTAATGCTGTTGGAATGCATTGCCATTTTTGAAGACCTTCAAGCAATAAGGGCAGAGCAGATGCCGAGTATCCTCATGGATCATCCGAAAATGGACATCTACCTCAGAGTAGAGTGAGGAGCGATACTGACACACCTGAGTCACATAAGAAGGAAAATAAGCTAAGAGTGAAGTAAACAACTGAGGCCTTCAGAAAGGCAGCAACTAAAATGTTAAAATATGAATGAAGAATTTTTTACAAAATGAACAGAGATCAAATTATCTGACTTAGTAATACAGGCACATATTTATAAATTCAGCTAAGATAAAATGGGATAAGACAGGCCTCTCTGAGAATAACCCGAATTCTATGACTAAGAGGAATAAGGTTTCCTCTATCCATATCCAAAGGGTAAGTTCAAGACGCAAGTATTCCCCTCAGTACATGTAATGGTCCTTGACTGGGTACGTGTACATTCATCATGTTTTTCTCCTGTGTGGAAAATCCTGAACACAGAAACTGTGTTTACTATTTCTTCTATATTTCCTCAATGTTCCTAAAACTATGTGCAGTGGTATTCATCAGAGTTCATCAGTGAATTCTCTGTATTCATTCTGAGAGCTCAAGCTCCCTAGAGAAAAAGGCAATACCTGGCAAACATAAGGCATCTCTCCAGGTTTATGAGTATCCTTCATATGCTGGAGAAATAGTGGCTCACTCTCAAACGCCCACTCACAGATCTTGCACTTGGCTGTAAGAAAAAAATAATCAATAAATCCACCTGAAATTAAGACCAAAGTCCTATCGACTCATTCTTTTTTCCGACTCCTAACTTTCCACTTTTCAATACTCACTAAGCCACTTCTATCCTTTAAGATTTTTCTGGCTCATCATCTGGGCTCTGATAACAACTAATCTGATGTCTCTAGCTCAAACTTCCCATTAAAACTCCATTCTGGCTTTTGACCTATCTACCAAACATGTCAGATTGGATATTCTACCACCAACTTTAACATTCCTATTGTTTCAGTTCTCAGCTCCCCACCTTCTTCTGGACTTAGAGCCTAGCCACTGTTTCTGACTCCAAGCCCCTGGTTCTGTCATCATTTCAAATTATTTCAAAATTCATCTAGAAAATACCACTTCTTCATTCTCACAGGCAAAAGTCTGGCAGATACACATGATTTCCTACTGCTAATCAGCTGACTTCCAGTACCTATCTCTCTAGTAAATACTATCAATTCCTATATACCATTGTGAGGTGAATTCTAAAAATACTGCATTGTTTAATTCCTCTGCTCAAAGAGAGACAATTATTTTCTCCTATGAATAACTCAATGAACATTTACTGACCATCTAGTAAAAACAAAAATAAGAATCCACTCTCTAAAGACTGACAATCATGAACAAAGTTTGCCTTGTTTTCAATGACTTTGGCATTCACAGATTTGAGAAAATTAAATTTTGAAACTGTCCATTTTGTCAATTTGGGTACAATTCTTAATTTTCAATAAAAATCTTAATCACTACATATTTTAGCAAAATATGAAGTCGAAATAATAATGGTGATTTGTATTTTTCTTACTATCACTGAAGGTTTTTTCAAATTTTTACAAATTTGAAACTTTAAGCACACTAGGAACATTAACTCTTGCTCCCCCCAAAACAGAGAAGTATGGTTTATATAATTCTTTAATGTATAAGCCAAATAAAAACCAGGGATTCTTAACTGGGGGTCCATGGAACAGGGCTCAGGGAGCCCCTGTATCCCTAAAATTACAGGCAAAAAAATACATGTATTTTTCTGGGAAAGATTCTCAAGTTTTGTGTTTACTCTCAAAGGGATCTGTGAACCATTTAGGACCATCGCCTAGAGGTACACTGAGTACAACCAGGATACATATATATATTTTTTAATTCTGCCTAAAGGAATGAGAAAAAAATATAAATACATGAGATGAGCCTTGAAAAAAGAGCAGGGGTTTGCCAGACAGAGAAGGTAGGAGAACAGGAACAAAGGCATGGATGTATGAAAGTTTGGGAAACAGTAACGGCATGATGATATTTTCTCTTCTCTTTCTTACCTCTCAATTCAATTTGCTTATCTCCTTTTTTTTTTTTTTTTTTTTTAAAACACCTTTAAAAGCACTGGGGTTTTCCAACCTTCTTCCAAACCTTCCTATTCTATTTTACCATGGGCAATCTCAGGCAACCCCAAAGACTTCTTACATCCTATATGTCAATTGTACTGTTACAGCTGCCACAAACATCCATAGTAGTAACATTCATTAAACAACTTCTAATGTACAAACACCATGATAAAGTTTGTATGTAGTATTTATCTCATACCAAGAAAGTTAGTGAAACAGACACCTAAGACATCAATGAATTTGAGAGATTTCATAACTTTCAAACTTCTGTAGGGAAAGGAGCTGAAAGGGAAAAGATTCAAGAGAACTGATTCCCAAAGTGACAATCTCAACACTGTCCCTCCCAACACTATCACTTCCACCTCCTTAACATCTAACAGCCTCTTGAGAAAACAGGTGTGAACAAACACAGTTTCTGCTTCCTGTTCTCCAAGTTATGAAAGAACAGATGCCTGATGCCTTTCTAAGGTTCATTAATCCTCATCAGTTCATGTATACAAAGATTTTGTCAAGTCATTAGTTCTCCTGTGAGTCTTTTCCCAGATAGGATCCTCCCCCTGGTACCCAAATGAGCTACGCCCCCTGACACATCCTTTCTCAACTCTACCTTCTTAGTCTATTATCTTCACACAGTATAAAGAAAAACATACTGTTAAGGTTGTACTTTTACCATAATTAAACATAATTATCCATATAATCATTCATTTAAATACACACATCTAGTGTTTGGGAGATAATTCAGGAAACCTGAAAATAGACTAGGTATCAGATGATATTAAATATTGATGCTTAGTTCAGTTAGGTCTTGACAAAGATACTATGGTTATATATAAATAAGTGCTTATACAAATAAGTGCTTTTTTTTAGATACATCATAAAATAATTACTGATGAGGTGCCATTAAGTCATAATTTATTTTCAAAAAATACTTTATTTTTTTCTCAAAATTAGAAAGCAATGTATTCTAAAATATTGACATTAAAAATAAGCTACCTGTCAGGCAGGATCTGCTATAGGTGGAAAAATAAATAAACCAAGAATAAAAGTGATAAAAACTAAAGTATATGAAAGGTATCTTTTCTGATTGGAACAACTTTTTTGATCAGTATGAATTTTAAATCATAAGATACCAAAAATTAAGTCAGTGATAACAAGAGAAGATAGATACGGTTCTGCACTGTTGTTTCCCATAGGAAAAAACTTACTGTTCTAATGACTATATAGAAGTGGACTAACAAAAACCCACATACCAGCTTCTATATAAAATGGATTAGGTATTTTCAGTGAGTGGTGTTGGAGGAGAAGTGTTTATGTTGTTTGGGCTTTCCATCACTGAAAACTGAAGAATATGGGTTCTAACCTAACAAAGTTGGCTACTCTGCCATTACTCTGTAGTGTTATGATGACTGATTCCACTAGTCATTTTACTCCCAATTAACTATATTAGTGCAAAGTTCCATTGTTCAATATGGTAACAACTAGTTATATGCGATGGAAATCATCTGTTATCTGACAGGCTCAAATGAGATTTGAGTATAATACTCTAAACAAACTTCAAAAAATCTGTTTAATGGGAAGGAAAAAGAATGGTAACTACAGCTCATTAATTTAAAATTTCTGATTACATGCTGAAATGACAACATTTAGAATATACTGAGTTAAATAAAATACTTACATTAATTCCAACCTTTTCATGTCTTTTCTTAAAATAGCCATTAAATTACAAAATTTCATATTCAGCTCATACTGTATTTCTACAGACCAGGACTAGTCTAAGTTACTAAGACCAAGGGCAAGGAGATACAAAATATAGCAATTCTACTTTGTATGAAAGATTCAGGAAAGGCAGAGGAAGACTTGATTTCTTTTTCTACATAGCACTGTATCTGAATGTAATGCCTGAGACTAACAAAGCCATCCAGTCACCCAAAGAGACTGTTTAAAAGCAGAACATTTAAGTTCTTGGCTTTAAGATCACTCTATCTCAAGTTCACTCACTTAAGTGACATAAATAAGTATCTTTAGTGTTTTAACAATTCATTTCTAGTCAAGGTATTTAAACTGTAGCAAAAGCATCCAGACAACAACCATATTTCTGTCCTTAACTGTTCACTTATGCTTTCCCATCACTTAGAAGTTTTTCTTACAACTTTCCATCCATCTAAATTCTGTTGTATTTAAAGACCCTAAAAATGTAAGCATTACTTTCTAAGAAATGTGGCCACAAGGATCTTTCCCCTGCTCTGAACTACTGCAACTATTTACACAATGCATATATTTATAATAAATACACAGTCATGTTCTCACATTCTCTGGTCTCTTCATACTAAAAATCTTTTAAAGAACACAGGAAATATTCTAAAGTTTAACTTTCTTAAGGTGTATATACTCTTAATCAAATGATTTAATTTTTCTGAGCTCATGTTCTATAAGATGAACAGTGGAGAAAACACTACAAAATTCCTATTTCAACAGAAGCAGCCTGAATGGTAAAACACTTTTTAGTAAGTCCTGAGAGAACAGCAATATCTAGGTAATAATTCCATTACGTTGATCTCTCTCTACAGTGGTCTTAAACCAAAGTCCCTAATGATTCAGGATCTAGCACTGAACTCAATTCATGTTTGAACAGTACAGAAGTGAGGTTTGTAAGAAAATAAAGTGAAGTAAGGAATTGACTGCAAATATACAAAGAACTTCATCTACGTTGTTACCCACGTATAAATATAATGGGCTCCCTTTAATGCTGTTCAATGAATGAAGAGCAAAGTATACCCCTAGAGTTCAAGAGTTTCCAAACTTACTAGTCGATTCATAGGGACTATGAACATTTTCCAAGTGGCACTGGAGCTGGAAGGGAGTGGAAAACTGACGATAACAGTGTTGGCAGATAGTATGACCATCCACCTCACCATTCTGCTGATCGAGTTCTACGTGATGTTTCATATGGTTCATGAATCTGTAAGCACAGCACAAAGGGAAAGTACAGAAAACATAAAAAAAACCCAGTAGCCTTGGATAAAATAACAGCAGAATCACAGAACAGATATTACCTGCTCTTCCAATTTCCTCACTTGGGAAAATGCTTTTCTGAGCCCAAAGAGGGTTTCTTAAAACTAAGAAGGTTCTGTGAAGCACTGGTCTCCCTTACTCTACTCAAGTTATCTTTTATTACCATAATGCCTGTCTATAGTACTAGCTATTGATTTAATGGTAATGCTTAGCAAGACTAGAAAATAGGACCATCTCAAAGAGAAAGACTTAAACATGTAAGAGATTTCAGTCTTCTCTTCTCCAAGATAACCTCCAAGACTCCTCAGCACTTACCGAATATTGTTTTTTAGCCTTTTGGTACAATGTGGGCATCGGAAAGATGTGGCGACCTTTGGGAAGCTTGTGAGTTGGGCTACTTTGCCCCCATCCCGTCCGTAGTAAAAGTCATCTACTAGCATAATGAGCTTGGTCTGGACCGCATCACCCACATTCTCATTTGGCTCTTGTGCTTTGGTAGGTGGTGACAGAGCAGGAATAGGTGTAGAAGAGGGTGTGGAAGCTACAGGAGCTGTTTTCTCAGGAGACGGTGGCTTTGCTGTTGATGGGATGTTGGGTTCTGAATCCAGAGATTTTCCTTTCTTCTGGTATTCAACCATTTCTGGGCAACAGTACTACAAAGAAAGAAGACATCTGATAATTCTGGTCATCGTAGGGCCCAGGATGTAATTCTCCAAACTTCACTAACATTCCTTAGTAATGGTTTCCTCCTAATTATTCTCATGCAATTATCACCCTGAGGTCACTAATCTTTCCAAGTGTCATTCTATTTTCTTTGTCTATTTACAGACACATGCAATCTAAATACAATACCTTACACTTCTCTTCTGCTTCAGACCCTTTAACCACTTACTAGCTTAACTTGTCTCTTAGCCGCCTGGCAGAAGAAGTGCCAACCTTTCTTTTTGGACAAATACCAAAAATAAAAAGGCTACAAATGGGAACTGGTTAACAGCTCCTGACTCATAGGAAATGACCAGAGGCCAAATTGGATTAAGTCTGAATTATCCAACAAACCTGTCTCCCAATGCAGTGTCAAAATGCAGCACAGCTAATATATAAATTTTAATTACTGTTTTTACTTAACAGTCATCCTAATGGGTGTGAAGTAGTATGTATATTGTTTCAATATACTTGAGAGCTTTTAAATGTCTTATCATATTCTAGAGTACCTCACTATTCTAAAAGAAGCCAAAATAATGAGCAACCCTTTAAAAACGCAACTAAGTTATTTTAGAGGCATCCCTGCTTCACAGGTTTCCATTTCTACAGGAGGGATACAACGGTAGTCAGTTAAGCTAGCTCCCCATCACAGGTGCTATCACTTACACACATGTGACCTCTCAAAGCTTCAGTAATACGGAATTGAGCGTTACACCGTGGACATACTTTCCGCCCACCATCCTGAAGGTCAAACACTGGGATGGAAGAGGTCACTGAAAGAAGTGAGAAGGATTGATAAGACTGACAAGATGATAACAGAAAATAATACTGGCCTTGAACAGCTTATCAAGATTGGTAAGCAAGCATGAGTGTTCACTATAAGGCACATGTCTTTTACTGTTCTCACTCTAGGTCAGGGGTCAGCAAATTACAGCTTATGACCAAATTCAGCCAGTTTGTGGTTTCTGTTTGGCCCACAGGCTAAGAATGGTGCTTATTTTGTTGTTGATAGGTAATTCTTTGTGAATGTATGTATGTATAAATGTATACACACACACAAAGTTTACCTCAACCATTCTCATGTAAAGTTTTGTTGAGTACATTTACAGTGAAGTAGAAGCAACCTCCAGCATTCTTACCCTGCAAAACAAACTCTTATACCCATTAAATAACAATTCCCCATTTCTCCTCCCTCCTAATTCCTGGTAACTAACATCCTATTTTCTGTACTAATTTCACTGCTACAGATAATAGTTAAGTGGACTCATATAGTATGTTTTCTTTCATAGTTGGATTATTTTATGTCCTTAAGATTCATGAATGTTCTAGTGTTGTAGAATAGGTCAGAATAACCTTACAAGGCTTAATAAACTACTATATGCATATAACACATTTTGTTTACCCATTTACTATTTAGTGGGCATAAACAATGATTCCACCTTCTGGTTATTGTGAATAATAATGCTATGAATGTAAGTGTACAAATATCTTTTCAGGTACTTATTCTCCCTACCTCTGCCTATAGAGCTGTAGAATTGCTGGATCATGTATAATCCAGCAATTATAATCCAGCAAAAAAATGACAGCCCCAAAAATGTCTCATTGTTTGGGACTATCATACCATTTTACATTCCCACAAGTAATCCACAGGGGTTCCTATTTTTCCACATCCTCACTAATACTTGTTATTTTTCTCTGTTTTTTTTTTTTAGGTAACAGCCATCCTAGTAGGTGTGTAGTATCTTATTATGATTTTGATTTGTATTTCCCCAATAATTAGTGGCGTCTGTGCCTTTTCTCATGTGTTTAACATCCATTTGTATATATTCTTTGGAGAAGTGTTTATTTAATTCCTTTGGTGACCACTTTAAGGGTTTTTTCATCGTTGTTGAGTTATTGACATTCTTTATAGACACTAGATATTAACCCTTTACTAGATATGATTTGCAAATATTTTCTACCATTTGTTATCACTGTATTTTCAATGTCTCTTGTTGCACTCAAACTTTAAATTTCTATGTACTATTTCTATTTTCTATTTTTCTTTTGCTGCCCGTGCATTTGGGATCACACATAAGATGTCACTGCAAAATCCCATGGCATGAAGCTTACCTTTATGCTTTCATCTAAGAATTGTATAGCTCTAGCTCTTATGTTTAGGTCTTTGAATTCAATGAGTTAATTTTCATAACAGTGTTTGATACAGGTCCAACTTCATTTGCTTGTGGATAGTCAATTTTCTGAATACTGTTTATTAAAGTGTCTATACTGTTAAATGACTGCAATAAAAATAAAATATAAAATTTTTCTGACATATGAAATTAAAATCTCAAACTATCTAAATAGTTTAGTGGCACAGAGTCATGATCACTTACTCACTGTCTGTAGCTGCCTATACCACAATGGCAGAGTAGGGAAGTTGTGACTGAGACCATATTATGCAGAAAGCCTAAAATATTTACATTCTGGCTCCTTATAGAAAGTTTGCTGACCCCTGCTCTAGGCTGTTTATAATCCTTACATGCTTATATTCTTCTATAAGCCTGAAAAACTCTTCACCACATCCTAACTTTAGAACTTTATTCAGAAATCCATCTCTTCCATGAAACATCTTTTTGATTATCCCACCCATCTCTGACCAATCCATTTCATAATCTCCAAAGCACAATTACACACAGAATTCCTTGAAGCTGATTCAATAACACTTTACAAGTAGCTATCCCATTTACTACAGTAAAGTTTCTTAAAAACAGATTATAGCAACTATGTTCTATTTCACAGCACAGAGTTCTGATACAACAATTACTTTACTAGGGATTTTAAATAACTGGCTCCTCATTTAAAATTTGTGTACCTTTCATTGAAGACTCAGGTCCGCTGGATCTTTGAGAGCCATGGGGAGAGTTGTTGTTGGATACCACCACTGGCCCAGGACTCTGGCCCAGGGAAGGGATGGTGTTAAGGGTATTCACCAGTTTGGCCACTTCATTGCTATTTTCACCTGTAACCCCAGGTCGCTTCACAGTGACAAAGCTGGCAATGCTCACTGCAGGTGGAGAGGGGAAGGAGGGAGCTATGTTTGCCAAGTGATAATCATCTGCTCTCCACCCACCACCCCCCCAGTTCTGCCATCAACTCTTCCCAAGCCTCACCTAACTTGGGATTTGGGGTCTGGTTGGATTGGCCTGGAGGTGGAACAGCTAGTTGCCCCAATGAGGTCGGTTGTGTGGCAGTAGGAGTGGTGGAAGTGCTGGGAGTGGACTTGGTCTGCTGGGACTGGGACTGTGGGACGGTGCTTCGAATGGTGAGAGTGGCTGGGATGACGGTGGTGAAGGTGTTGGTGGTGGGTCGCACAGGCATTGTGGAGCCTGGCCTCACTGGGGTCATCTGAGAGAACACCTGTGGGACTCCAACTGTTGGTTTAACAAACTGGGTACCTGGGGCTTCAAAAGAGAGACAGAAAAGTACCAAATCTTGGTCAATGAGCTCACCTACAATACAGTCCTCTTGTCTCTACTGCAAATTCTGGAATAGGAAAAGATTATTTCCCCAAACTGATTGGTGACCATCAGAGGTTACCAAGAATAGCACAAGTTGTAATATCTAAGACAGCAATAGATGTCCAAGCTGATAAAGAAATTAGCCTAGGTAACCAACCCAAAAAGAAAGAAGACTCCCATCAACACCTTACCACTGCCTTTTCTATCCCAAGAAGATAATCATAGTATCCTGACCTTAGAAGAGAAAGGGTAGGTCTAGAAAGGGAGGCAGTATGTCTGTACAGAAGTCAGTGAGCAGACCTGGTACTGAAAAAGTGATCCCTTCCACTACAAATAGAATCTTCCATTCTCATATACTATCATTCTGATCCGATATCCCAAAGAAGAGACTCTCTGACTCAGCTATAGACAATTCCACTGACAAATTTGAAGAACTGTCAGAATTAGATACAATAAGCTCATCAGACTAGAGGCCAAAAATTACTCTGTGGGCTCTGAGAACAACAAAAACTTAGAAAGTTAAGTTATAGAAATACCCTTACAACTAAATTAAGATACTCCTTTTTTGGCCTGAATTTATTATAATAAATAAAGATCTGGGGGGGATAAGATTTTTTTTATTATTATTATTTTTCAATTCAGTGTCTTAAAAAAAATTTAGTCATTGGTAATACTTATCTTCAAAGGGTATATCATTAGCTTCATTTATATCCAAAATCTATGCTATAAAATTTAAGCAAAATAAAGCTTATAATCCCACCATGTAAGTGAGTAGGCTTAAAAGGAATATGGAATTTGGATATGTGCATTAATAATATCCCTCCAGAACAACAAATTTAACAGCTAGTTAAAACACCAGAAATAGAAAAATGACTACATAAACCATGTTTTACTACCTCATGAAGGGTGGTAAAAGTTAATAATATATATAAAACTACCACCCTGGCCAAAGGTTAGAGACAGTTTTTGGTTTTTTTTTTTTTAACTGGGCTTGAATCAATATGATTTTTAGGTTTTTTTAATGACCTAAACTTTTAAAGTGACCTAGAATATTTTGAGACAATAAAAACAAATCTTCTGGATGCCAGTTTATTCCAAATGGATAGACATTTTTCCTTACCTGGGACTAGTGTAATTGGTCTAACCGTTTGGCCTTGCTGTACGTTCAGCACAATCCCAACCTGATTCATTGCATTTTGTACAGGCCGGACATTTCTTACAGGAAATCCCTGCATTAAAAAGCAAAATGATCTTTAACATGGAGATCAGCTAACACTAGCAGAAACTGCAGTGAGACAGACCTATGTCCAAAAAAGTTCCCACATTCTTACCTAGTACTTCTGTCTCTAGAGTTACAGCTTTTAAATGACTAAGATGGAAATTTTAGAAATTGTGGCAAACTTTTGAGTGACAAAATATCAAAACTGGAGAATAAGCTCTGGTCCATGTGAGCAAAAATGAAAACCTACTTCTTTTCTTAAGAGACCTTAGCTTAAAAACCTGTCCACAGACTGGGTCCTAAACTGCTAAAAGCATAGAAGGAAAAAAAATGAACTAACAGTATTCACTAGAGTGATTCGACATACAAACAATTGTAAGAAATTGTTCCCAAAGTCCACTTCAAAGGCCATAAACCTCTGACAAATTTTAGGAGAGGAGTTTGTAACTCAGGAAGCCATAGACAGGCAAAGAAAAGCATTTGCTTTTCTATTTCATATTAGGCTTTCAACATCGATTCACATTATATATCAAATAAACACCTTCTTTCTCTTCTAAAGAACTCCCTGTATTTTACCAATTTCATGTGATTTCAGAAGTCAACTAGCTCACCCCCATTTTAAGAAAAATAACCCAATGCAAAGGGCAAGAAGCCTTGAGAGCCAAGTGTTAATTAAGGCTTCTTAATCCAAGTTTTCGCAGAAATTTCTGTCCAGACTTCAATCAAGTCACTTAGTAGCCCTCTATTGGAGCACAAAGAGGAAAATTAGACAGCTGTATACTGGTTTTGGGATTTCTACAACAGTCATCACATCAAATTACAAAACAGTAAATGAGAAAGTCAGGTTCTGTCTTTTGAGAGGACTTAGAACTATTTCTAATGATGCTAAAGAGATTATGTCAGAGCCTCCATTCTCTCCTTCTCTATCAAGGGTCAAAAATCAAAGTCCCACTCACCTGTGTAGTGATGAATATTGGTTGTGAGGCCACAGGAGAACTCGTCACATGATTGGCATTCTGCATGACCTGGACAGGCCTCAATACTGGTTGAGTAACCATTGTGCCCAGACCTGGGGTTGGATTCTGGGTTAAGATGAGCGGCTGTCCACCTTGTTGGACCAAGGAATTGCCAGCTAAAGGGTAAAAGGGAAGGGGGGGAGAAAAGGATTATAAGAGAAAACAAACCCACATTTCCTACGAATCATTTTTTAGATAAAAAAATGGTGTTCCATATATCAAAACATACAAGATTCACTCACCTCAGGTTTAATGTCACCAAACTCACCCAAAATTTAAGCTTCACCCAAATCTACAACTAACAAAAAAATAAGGGAGGTTCACTAACATCTCCCCCAAACATTTTTACTGGTTATGTCTTAACACATTGAGACCTCTACATGGCCATCACTTTGACTCTGATGGTTTAAGTGACCACATATAACCATAACAACAACTTAATGTAGCATGAAGTTTTTACCCATATTTTAGCTACCTATTTTGTTAGAATAATTTGTTAATTGAGCCTCTTATTTTTTTTAAAAAAGGAATACTCATCAACAAACATTAACTCAGTAAGGACACAGAACCTAAAGAAAGACATCTCATCCTAGTGAGTAAAATCTCAGAAATACAACAATTACGATAATACAACCACTGTCTTGTATAGGTATGGGAATGCAGAGAATAACAGGCTATCTTCTTAATCTTTGTATCTTCAAGAATTAATAAAGGAAAGACCTGGTCAAAAACCAACCAACAGCAAGGAGAAATTATGTGAATTAAAATATAATGACTTAATTATGAATATTAGTAAATATCAATAAACAAGGGTATTACAATATTAAAAATTATTTTTCATTTGTGAGGAAAATAATTTTGAAAAAAAATTTAGCCCCTATTTACTATAGTTGGCCCAAAAATAAAGAAAAATCATTAATACTAAGTTTCCTGATTTATGAAGAATACTCCACAACCAGACAAAAAAATTCAGAGCCAATATACATGAGCAAAAAAAATTCAAGCAAAATAATGCCTCAACTTTTTAATTCAAATCATCAGAATGGGATGAACTCTTATGAACTACACGTTCCATTTGAGTCACTGCAATTAGCCACAAAGCTAGATTGCCAGATAGATTACCTATTAAGGGGCAAACATAGTTTATCCCCCATTCTCCCAGAAATCAAGATCCATCAGTGGATCAGACCCTCAGAGTTACTGAATCAGCAGACTGGTGATTACAGAGGTTGACAAAAGATTGATCGATCCGTCCATCTGCATCTAAACCACGATAATGAACACCCAATTTACCCATAATCTAGCTTTAACAACTATAAACTTACAGCCAACTTTGTTTCACCCGTTATTTCCCACCTATCTATCAGTTCCCATGTTATTCTGATACAAGTACCAGATCTTATCAATATCACTTCATCTATAGGTATATTTCAATCTATGTCTTTACAAGAACTTTTTAAAAAAGAGACTATCAATAGCATTATCATTCCTAAAAATCAAAATAATCCTATGACTATAGCTGATAATTCAAATTTTCTAATAAAGCAGAACTTAAATATTCTCACTTAGCCCCTTAAAAAATAAGATCTGTGAAGTGACAAATATTAATTAACAAGGAGGTGGTAATCTTTGTAATGCAATGTATATCAATCCACCATAGTGTACGCTTCAAATATTTTACAATTCCATTGTCAAATATACTTCAATAAAGTTAAATATATCACTAATTCTCTAGACTATCAAATACCAAGCAGAAATCAAGAGATGTATGGACTATTACCTGTATTTTAAAAAATTTTTGAATCCAGTTACAAAAGAGGTGACAAAGTGCAAGTGATAGACATACATCTCAAATCTCTTTTAATCTATAAAGCTTCCTATCCATCTCTTTTTACCCCTTTGCAATTTATGGTTGGAATACAGTAAATGAATGTATGTATTTCCTATTCATTATTTTAGCTGCTGCAGTAAAAAAAAATAAATCATGTTATTGATCTAAGCCTAAAATTTCCAAAGGTATCATTGAATCAACATCCCAAATTAAATATAGGAAGGAAAAGATGGAAATTTTTTTACATATGTATGAAATCAACCAGCACTGGCTAGTCTGGAGAGACAGGCCAGTCCCCCATGAAATCTGCACATATTCTGTAATGAAGATTGTAAACACAAGCATTTTCTGCAAATATTCTGACAATAGGGTCATTATTTGATTTTTAGTGGAATGCTTAGGGCTTTTCTAAAACACACAATGCAAACAAAAAGATGAGCTTCTAAGTCCAGGTTATGTTTACAATTCAAATAAAAGCAGAGGCCAGCATGTGATAAGTCACATTGGATTAACTAATGTATACTTGTTTACTACTTTTAATTATTCATAATGAATAATTTGAATGACTTCCTAGAATAATTCCAACAAAGTCTAATAATTCTAATGAATGCTTAATTTTTTTAAAGATTTATTTATTCATACAGAACTGGGGTACAGGCCAGAGGTGTGGGGGCAGTGAGAGGATTCATCAGAGACAGAGTGGGGAGCAGAACAGGCCGACTGATGAGGAACACTGCTGAGGGTAGCAGCAGGCAGGTCAGGAGAGGTCTGCCACGCCATGTGGATCACCTCCAGGGCAGGCGGGGATGAACTCATGTGGAAGTAGCTTTAGCTTCTTAGTGCTGTGCAGCAAGGGCCCACCAGCAAGGGCCCTGAATGATTAATTTTTAATGATTTTTTTTACATTCAAAGTCTCTCCTCAAAGAAATTTTGACAGGTTTTAAAAGAAATATCCAACCAATCCCCTGCGCCTTTGTTTACTCTGAGTTTATGTGATAGCCATAACTGATTAAATAAAGGAAGGAGATTCAACAGCTTCTGTCACAGCATACTGTTTCACAAACCTAGAGGTTGTGATTGTAAAGATTCATTTATTTATGCATACTGAATTGGGGTACAAGTCAGAGGTGCCGGGTGGTGAGAAGATTCACCAGAGACAGAGTTGGGAACAGAACAAGCAGATCGATGAAGTAGCACTGCAGAGGGGAGTAGTGGGTGGGTCAGGAGAGGTTTGCAGGCCACGCAGGTCACCTTGGGGCTAGGGATGGAACTCACACTGAAACTGCTGCAGCTAGCTTGCAGTGCTGTATCCTAACCCTTTGTGCCAATGCATGATTGTGATTTTTTCCTTCATTCTTTTACATTTACTTACACAGCTAAGAGATAGGGCCCTCCCTGGTGGCTCAGCGGGTTAAAGCACTGCATTAAGAAGCTTAAGCCACTTCCGCATGCCTGCCCCGGGAGGTGGCCACATGGTGGCAGACCTCTCCTGACCTGCCCTCTGTTCCCCTCAGTGGTGTGTTTCATCGATCTGCCTATTCTGCTCCCCACTCTGTCCCTGGTGAATCCTCTCACCCTCTGCATCTCTGGCCTGTGCCCCAATTCTGTGTGAATAAATAAAAAAATCTTTAAAAAAAAAAAAAACCCAGAGATAAGAGGGATAAATAAACTTGAAATGTTGGTAAACAGGAGTTGAAAACTAGTTAAGTTATACACTAAGAAATTTGTAACATTAAATTCACTATATTCACAGCTCAGAATTAAGCACTACTTTGCTTTACAATGTTTCTTTCTAATGCAAACATATGATCAGAGAAAAATACAGGAACAATTTTCAAATTATGAGCGGTAGATTCTAAGGAACAACAAAAAGAAAAGTAAATATGTTCAGGAGGGAAAGTTTCCTCCTGAAACTTTCTTAAAAAGAAAAAAATTAAAATTTGATTCACATGCCTATCAAAGTGTACAATTCAGTTTTTGGTATCTTCACAATGTCTATTCCACCATCACCACTTATTACAAAATATTTTTATCACCCCAAAAAGAAGCCTTGTTAAACTGCTAACATTTATTCCTTGATCTGCTTCCCAGACCTGGCAACCACAAATCTAATTTCTAACTCTGTAGATCTGCCTATGCTGGACATTGCATTATTATGGGAGTCACTTAGCATGAGACCTTCATATCTAATTTACTTTAGTATTAAATTTTCAAAGTTCATTCCTTTGTATCAATTATTTCATTCCTTTTATGGCCTAATCATATTCTACTGTATAGATACAAAAAAATTGTCTATCCATTCAACAACTTAGTTTGCTGCATTTTTTTTTGTTTTTTGGCTACAATGAAAAATGCTGCTGTGAACAATTGTGCACAAGATTTTGAATGAACACATGCTTTCAATTCCACTGGGTATATAACTAAGAGTAAAATTGCTGGGTAATATAATTCTGTTTAATTTTTAGAGAAACTGCCCAAATTAGTTTTCAAAGTAAAAAAAAATATACAATTCTCACCAGCAGTTTATGAGAGTTCCATCTTCTCCACATTCTTACCAACACTTATCCATCATTTTTTCATAACCACCCTAGTGGGGGTGAAGTGGACTTTAATTACTATGTTTACTTTTTTTAATTTATTCATGCATACAAGAATTAGGGTACAGGGGGTGAGAAGATTCACCAGAGCCAGAGTGGGGAACGGAACAGGTAGACGGTCTGAGGTACACTGCTGAGGGAGCAACGGGCAGGACAGCAGAGATATGGCTCACCATCTCAAACTCAAAAACTGAACTCGTGCTGCAGTGGCTGCAGATAGCTCCACAGTGCTGTGCTTTAATGCTTTGCGCCACAGGGAGGGCGCTACTGTGTTTTTATTATTGAAGTACAGTAGGTCTTTATATACATTATAAAATAGATGTTCCTCCATTTATGATGAGATTACATACCAATAAACCCATCATAAAACTGAAAATACCATAGGTTAAAAATGTATTTAAGATACCTAGACTACTGATCATCATACTTAGCCTAACCTATCAAAAACATGCCAAAATGCTTACATTAGCCTACAGTTTGGCAAAATCACCTAATACAAAGTTTATTTTATAATAATTTGACTATCTCATTGAATACTGTACATTGCACAACATCAGTTATTTATCTTGGGATCATCTGGCTAGCTTAGGAAAAGATCAAAATTCAAAACTTGAAGTACAGTTACTATTGAATCCATATCACTTTTGTACTAACAGAAAGTTGAAAAATCTTGCGTGGCAGTATATGCATTTGCAATCTTTTTCTCCCATTCACTGGGCTCTGATTTCCCTTCCTTGATTATGCCCTTTTAAGTATAAAACATTTTCCTTTTTGTCAAGTCAAATATATTCATTTTTTTTCTGTGGTTATTTATGCTTCTGGAATCCCACCTAAGAAATCATTGCCTAAATTAATATCATAAGGACTTAGATCCCACGAGAAAGGGTATGAATCTATTCCCCACAGTACTGTAAACCAATGCTATCCTCAGCAGAAAAAGAAAAACAAGACATACCTATATTTGCATATAAGAACTTTACAGTTTTGGTTCTTACAGTTATGTTATTTACTGTTAATATTTGTATATGGTGAGAGGTAGGGGCACTTTATCAACTCTTCACATATGGAAATAGTACCTACCTGTTTGTCTTTCTCTGACACACACACTTTTTTTTTTAACCAACTATCATTCTTCATGGAACAACAGGAATTTTACAGTATAGGAAAAAAAAACTGTTATCTACTCCACTCCCTCCAATCCATTCATTCTTTTAAGATATCATTCTCTCTTTTTTTTAAGATTTTATTTATGCATACAGAACTGAGGTACAGGTCAGAGATGCAGGGGCCATGAGAGAATTCACTAAAGACAGAGTGGAGAGCAGAACAGGCAGATAGACGAGGTACACTGCTGAGGGGAGCAATGGTCTGTCCTGCCATGTGGATCACCTCCAAGGCCAGGGATCAAATGCACTAAAGAGGCCACGGCCAGCTTTGTAGTGCTGCGCTTCAACCCGCTGAGCCACCAGGGAGGGCCCTAATTTGTCTTTATCTTAATCATGTTTTAACATCTTATCCACATAAAATATTACATAAATTTAAGTGCTAAAGTATAAGCATAAACACTTGAATCCAACACCCAGTTTAGGTCTGAGCCAATACAACACTGCTGATGGCTCCTACTCACTCCATCTCTTGCTTTCCTTCCACAAGTATAAAAATGTTTCTTAAAAGCAAGACTTTTTACGTAGAGAGGGGCAAAGAAAATAAAACAGATAAATTATCAATGCCAAATCAATGTCCCCAAATGGGCAACCTTATAAATAATTATTGGAAGAGATAGCTACTGTTAACCAGGAGCAAGGTTGTTTTTAAAAACGATTTAAAAGAAGGATGGGGGGGTAACTTTTTAACTTTCTAAAATGTCTAGTACACTAAACAAAACAAAACTGAAATGCTTAGAAGTTATTCTTCCTTGCTATGTCATTCATGCAGTAAGTGGAATATATATCCATACAATTAAGCTGAAGGTTTACAAGCCTGGATTATAAAAGATAATGACCATATTTTATTTGTTCTATTCTGAAGCCTTATCCTATAGGTAAGCTGGCATTTCAAGAATACAAAGTTATACTCAAGATTAAAACATTGCAGAATTGTATGTATTATATAAAATAAATAAAACAGGCTAGACAAATTAGACCAATTAATGCATGCATGGAAACTTTTTAGAAAAACACTAAGATATATGTAACCTTGGTTACCAGTTTATAACCATTTTTTTAAACAGGAACAAGGGCTAATTTTTTTTTTTTAAATATTTATTTGTTCACAGGCCAGAGGCTCAGGGGTGGCGAGAGGCTTCACCAGAGACAGAGTGGGGAGCAGAACAGGCAGATCGACGAAGTACACTGCTGAGGGGAGCAGCAGGCGGGTCAGGAGAGGTCTGCCACGCCATGTGGTCACCTCTGGGGCAGGCGGGAATCGAACTCATGCGGAAGCGGCTTTAGATTCTCAGTGCTGTGCTTTAACCCGCTGCGCCACCAGGGAGGGCCCAAGGGCTAATATTTTAACTTGAATATTAGAGGCTTTTGAAAGAAGTAAGATCAATTTGTTTATTAGAATGTTTGTACACCAGCCTGGAATCAAAGGTTCAGCATTCAAGGATTCAAGGACAGTAGGTCATGTCAACATGCCATGAGATGCTTACTCATAGAGGGTCTTGGAACCCTGAGATCAAAGAAAAATTTAGCTTTGCACACAAGAAAACAATAAAATACAGTAAAAAGACCTCAAGTTTTGAAGTCCAGAACATTCAAACCTAGTTTAGTCACTTACCAACTATTTAACCTTAGGATTATTTATAGGATACTAAGAAATTACCACATCTGTAAAATGAGAGGATTCTCCCAAAAAAAAAAAAAGAGGATTCTCTAGATACTTGTTTCCTCCTCTTCATATATATAATGCTCCTCATTTAAAAGTTTATAAAAATTGTAAGGATTTTCTATGTATTAAAAGTTTTGTTTAGTATTTAAAAAGTTAAATTACCTATGGAAATTATAAAGATTTAACATTGATAATACTTAAAAGTTGGCAACAATATGTGGAAAGAGCTACTGGTAGGCATTTATTTAGAGCAATCTATGAGAGCAATTTGATACTTATCTATCAAATTTTAAGTCCCTGACTCAGCTATCTCACTTTATAATGCAGCTTAGACAGTGAGCATAGACAATGCCTAAGATGTTCGCTAAACATCTTAGCACTGTTCATAAACAAACATACACACACCCAAAAAAAAAAAAAAAAAAACAAGATTAAAATAACATGTAACAATAGGGTAACAATAAAGCTTATAACCCAAAATAAGAACATCATGTGTTTTTAATGGCAATATAAACTGACATAACACTCGGTCATAAAGTGCTACAGATATTTATTACAATGAGAAAATATTCACTGTATGTTAAGAATATAAAGCAGACAGAATGAATGTGGCATTTGTATGATCCACTTTTGTAAAAAGTCAGCCACTACATGTAGCATAAAGAAATATATAGAAGTACATACACGTTCAGAGTTAAGAGTTATAGTTACAGTTAAAGCTTTTCTCTTCCTTTTATCTTTTACTATTTTTTTCTACAATCCACATATTATTCTTATATTAATAAAGCTATTTTAAAGGAAATACAATAATCAAAAATAGTCTTTTTCTCCCTTTATTATTTATGGTTAATTTTTTTCCTACAATGCACATATTATTCCTGTATTAATAAAACTATTTTTTAAATAGAATTAAAACCAGTCCTTTGAAGCAATGCAATAATTCTATGAAAGTACTAATTCTAGTTATAAATCTTGTGCCATAACTTGCCAATAACTCAGCTTCAGAGGATAGAAACAGTCATCAGAAATGACATAGAAACCATAGCCTCCCTAGCCAATAAATACACTGAAACCACTTTCACCATGTCCTTCAGGTAGACAACATCTCTATATCCAAGTTTCCATTCCCAAGAACCAAATAAAAACTGCCAGAGAAAATATAGAACAAAGCTGCCTTAGGAGAATTCTTACCAAACTAGTGGGGCCCTTCCAATTGAAAAACAAAAACAAAAGACCCAGATCTCTTAAACAGTTAGGAATTTTGGGTTTATATTTGCTCTCCTAGAAATTATCAGCAGCAAAAAATCAATTGCCCTGACTTTAAACACCAACACAAATTCAGCACTACCTCAGATAGAACATCACCACCTATTAAATCATTTCCATCTCAGATAATCATTACTAAAGTCACTCATCAACTAGCAGAGCCAGTCCAGTACCTAAAGCGAAACATGCACATCTGCTCCTAAAGCCCTTTTTATTCTCTACCCCTCTAGCCCAGGAAAAATTTCCCAATAATCCCACTTACCATTGTTGTTGGCAATTAGTGTGACAAGAGTCTTCTTTGTACTGTCGCTGTTCTGTGCCCCGCTGCTACTAACGGTGGTGGATGTAGAGAGGTGCCCAGCCACAGAAGCATGGGCAGCGATGGGCACTGGAGCCGAGACTGGCTGCTGGCTCACAGAAACTGTGGGGAAGGGGAGGCACAGTCACTTGGAGACAGGGACAGATGACACTAAAGGATACTGTTCTGATCTTCCCTTTTCATCTTTTGTGAGTCTATACAGCCAAAACATTTCCTACTTCATTAGTAAATCCAACTGTTCATCTGATTCTCCTCCTACTTGCCCCTTACTGCACCAATTAGACACAATGCCTTCTTTGTCTCACATTTTCTGGTTAATTTAGATCATAAACTCACTCCACCAGGATTTTAATATTTTGCTTATACAGTAGCACAAGCAAACTTCTAGGACTCAAAAGTTTATTTCACCACAACTATTATTCATTACCATGCATAGTAAGCCATCCACAAGAACCTGAACTGTATCCTGTTACTGCCCAAAGCAATGCCATCATCAGGTCTCAAAGCAGCAAAGATTTTAATAAAAGAGAGAAAGAAAACAACAGATAAGAAACACACTTTCTGAATTCAGGGCAAATGAGAATTTGACCCTGCAACATCACCTTTTTAAGAGAGAAGCTAATAAATCTAAGATTACAAACTGTCCATGAAGGCAAACACAAAGCAAATTCTGCTCAACTCACAAAGGAAACCAAGTTCAAGTAAAACAAACAAGTCGAAACTGTTTTGACGGGCTCTAAACGAGCACTGACACACAGCACCACTCTGCACTCTGGTTCATACACCATTTGGTAGGAGATCTGATGGACACATGATAAACACTGGTTAATCCAACAACTCTCAATGTTTTTAATGAGTTAAAAAATAGTGTTTCTAGCTTTCTGGAAAGAAAAATCAAGGCACTTACTAAAGCATGGCTGGGAAAGGTAGCACCAAGGCCCTAAGGGAGCAACACTGGATTCTTAAAAGTCCTTCTTCACCACACTTTAACAAAAAAGCCATCCAACTGAATCAAATTAAATAAGCTAAGTTCAAAAGAGTTGTTACCTGTATTAGTTTTATCCACTGAATTATAATCTTCAACTACAGAATCCTCAATGACATCACTGATTTTCTGCCATGGTTCCAGCTCCTCCTCCTCACATTCCATAAACAGGTCGGTGTCCGCCATGCTACAAGGAAAAAAAAAGAGATTAAGATACTAACCTCAGAATGGGAGAAACAGATTAGTACAAAATACAGAATCCTATTCTTGAATTCACTGGTAACCTACCTCAAGGTAACTAGCCACAAAGTTCTCCCTTTACAATTTCCTTAACCTTTTCCCCACTCCCACCGGCTCCCCACCCCCACATCTAAGGGCCCAGAATTAAAATTTTTACTGCTGAAAGGGGGGAAAAAATGAGTCTGGAAGGATATCAATGTTAACAACAATTACTATGGCTTCCAGTGTTTTTATGAAACCTCAAATGTGCAGCCTTCTGGCCACGTGTCTGCAATTTCATAGTTAGAACATTCATTATATCCTTGAGAGTTCCAAATTTCTACAGAAATTATGGTGCCATAAAAGATTCTGAGGTGATGAGGAAAGTTTGTGTCTTTCAAAATGCAAAATGATTTTCAAGTGTCAAGAATTTCTTTGGGTTGACTTCTGTATTTGCCACTGCCTGTATTGCTGAACTATGAAACATGAATATTTGGGCTAAAGAATGTTTTTTCTTAGGGCCTCCCCGGTGGCACAAGGGGTCAAGACCCAACTCAATGAAACTATCCACAGCCAATGCAGTGCCAAATTCAATTCCAAACCAGGAAGGTGGACCCATATGGCACAGCGGGCCTCTCCTGATCTGCCCACTGTTCCCCTCAGCAGTGTACTTCAGTACATCTGCCTGTTCTGTTCCCCACTCTTGTCTCTGGTGAATCCTTTCTCACTACCCACACCTCTGGCCTACTATACCCCAGCTCCTGTATGCATAAATAAATCTTTTTTAAAGTTTTTCTTGATAAAAAATTAACAAAAAAAACCATTAGAGCAAAGCAGTCTTTAATTAGAATTTTAAGAGTTTGTAATATCCAGGGCTGGGATTAGAGTAAATACACAGTTATATAAACAGAGGGTCAGATTTTGTTCTTACTGTGTTCATTACGGAAAAAAATTATTAATCCTTATTTTTAAATGATACATTACACTATTCCTTACTGATTTTTATAATACCTTAACTTTTGCACCCAAGATGAAAATATGACTTACACTCCAGTCCTACTACTACTTTGTATAGAATCATTAAAAATTTTATCAGCCTTTTATTTAAAAACACTGCCTAAGTTAGATGTTGTTTTAAAAATAGTGCCTATACCTTTGCAATGCAAACAAAAAGCTACTGCTGTTCTGCCCTCCAGTATGTGCTGACTAAATATCAATTTCTTTATCTTCGAAAGAGCATAGTGTTACTGTTCATGTTCAAGCAAAGTTTTAAATGCAAAGATTCTCAGTGAATTTAGTGTAATCCCAGTAATTTCCCCAACAAAATCCCTTAGCCAAAACAGAGCAACCAACCAACCTAGCTTTCTAGGTAGTTAGACCCATACAAATTTGTTAGTATTTGTTTGTGAGATGCCCAACAGATGGCGTTGTTCCCTTGGAAATTTAAAATATCCCAGCAATGCCCCCTTGAGTTAGCAACATGCCAATGCTCACAATTCTGTGAGTAAAATGTTTAACTTGAGTCTAGTTGGTCTCTAAATACTCTATCTCAATTTGTCATCCCAAACTAAAACCACAAAGGCATAAAAGAATAAGCAATGAGAAAGATTTAAAGTAGCAACTTAATTTTTCTTCGCTTCATATATAATTTACATATAAAAAGCCAAAGCTATCAAGAAGCTGAACCAAGAAATCCTGTTTTGGCATCCTTTGAGTCAATACACAACACATACTTCCGTATTTTCCAGTCCAGTTCCACAGACGGGAAGAACCATTCTGAATGACTTTTTCTAACTACTTAATTTTATACTGTTGTCCTTTGTTGTATGACTTAAGAGCCCATAGCCAACAGATAATTAATGCATAAACATCAAATGCCCAGCAAAATGACTGTAAACTACAGATAACCTCTACACAGACGGTTTTCAAGGACCTTCTTTCGGCTCTGACCAGCTGCAAGCGAACTTCCCACATACATGCTAAGCAATCTGTGAAAAACTCTTTTGGAAAAAGTAGTTAGCTGAATGCAAATTGTGCTTTTTGATATCCTGTCTGTGGATATTGTAGTAACATCCCAAAGGTTAACCTTTTATCTCAGTATTTGATAATACCTTTAGAGACTGAGTTCGTGGTTTTGTTTTTGTTTTTGTGAAGCAATGAATTTTACCAAGACTATTCAATGTTTCGTCCATCTAGCAAAGTCAATGTTATTCCATCCATGAAAAAGATAATTCTATGAAACAGGAGAAAAGGTACATCTGAAAAGATGCCAAAGAAGGATGTTTATTCCTTCTTTTTATTGCGTGAGAAAATTAATTCCTTGGGCACAGTCTAGCCAAGACTTTCAATGAAAACGAAGATTCAAAATAGAAAGAAAATTCAACATTTTTTAAGTTATTTTTTAAATTTATTTATGCATACAAGAACTGGGGTTTAGGCCAGATTGCGAGGGGGTAGAAACAGAGTGGGGAGCAGAACAGGCAGATCTACTGAAATACACTGCTGAGGGGAACGAATACAGGACACCAATAAAACTTGTCAACCAAATAAATCTGTTGAGTAAGCATATTTTTACACATCAAAAACATCTCTAGAAGACAATAAAATGTATTTATGGGCATAGATATGCCTTACATTTTAAAAAAAGAAAAGAAAAAATTGTATTGAAATTCAATCCTTATTCAATTTAGAGACATTTCATTTCTTCTGAAAAACCATCAGATAAAAAAAGGCCTGCCCTCCCTGTGGCATAATGGGTTGGGAAGCAGCAGCAGCCACTTCTGAGGGAGTTTGATCCCGGGGCCCCAGAGGTGATCCACATGGCAGGGCAGACCTCTCCTGTCTCACCCACTGCTCCCTTCAGCAGTGTACTTTGTGGATCTGCCTGTTCTGCTCCCTACTCTGTCTTTGGTGAATCCTCTCACCACCCCTGCACCTCTGGCCTGTATTCCAGTTCTGTATGCATAAATAAATATTTTTTTTAAATGAAAGGCCCAGCTCTCCCTGGTGGCACAGCAAGTTAAAGCACCACATTATGAAGCTCTCTAGAGCCACTGCAGCATGAGTTCAATCCCCAGCCCCGGAGGTGACCCACATGGCACAGCAGACCTCTTCTGACCCACCCGCTGCTCCCCTCAGCAGTGTACTTTGTCAGCCTGCCTGTTTTGCTACCCACTCTGCCTCTGGTGAATCTTCTTACTGCCCCTGTACCTCTGGCCTGTACCTCAGAGTTCTGTATGCATAAATAAATAAATCTTTTAAAAAAATGAAATGAAATGAAAGGCCAACACATAACAAGTTGCAGTGGGTCAAGAGGAGTGGACAGGCAATACATATGAGAAACATACTGTAACTCAGTAAACAAACTATCATCATTCAACAACTATGAGTGTCTCAACCAGAACAGTGGTGATTCTTTTTCTCCTATTTTTAAAGAGAGGTAAATTTTAATTAAGCACAAAAACAGCCAGACACAACCATTATCCATCATCCAGCTTTAAAAATTATAAACTCAGGGCCCTCTCTGGTGGCCCAGAGGGTAAAACACAGCACTAAAAAGCTAAGGCAACTTCAGCGTGAGTTTGATCCCCATCCGAAAGTGACCCACACGGTGCAGCAGACCTCTCCTGACCCTCTCGCTGCTCCCTTCAACCATGGACCCTTTTCTATGGGTCCCAGCCAGAAGGTGCTTTAGTCCTGTGGCGGCTTTCAGGCCTTGCTTTAGACCAATCCCTTTTGGGTGGACTTTTGCCCACGAGGGGATGGTGTCTGATTTAGAAATTATATTGTCTTCTGTGTTGTAGACTCACTGTATGAAAGTCCCTTTTCATTAAAGTCTTAACATGTTTTGTCTTGATGCAGCAGATGGCAGAACCTATTTGGAGCAGACAGGTTTGGGGATTCAGTGGTGCCCCTCTCCTTGCCCTGTAACAAGTCTTTTCTGCTCCCCACTCTCTGGTGAATCCTCTCACTGCCCCTGTATCCCAGTTCTGTATGCATAAATATTTTTTAAAGATTATAAACTCAAACCTAATCTTGTTTGTTTCATCTATGCCCTCTTCATAGATTATTTTTAAGCCCCTAATATCATAAACATTTTGGCATGTAGCTCTAAAATATAAGAACTTGAAACAATCATATATTTTAAAAAGTACCATTACATACATAAAAAACTGACAGTCCCTTAATATCAAACACCTAGCCAACATTTATACTTCACATTTTCTCAGATTTTCATACTTTTGAAAATTTGTCTGAATTTGGATTCAAATAACATGATTGAAGAAACAAGTCGCTGACTTCCTTTGGTTCCTACAAGCCTGGATACTGTTGATGATAGACACATGCCTCTGTACTCTGTATATCTTCCATAAGAAAAGGCATATTCCAATCATTCCATATTCATTTCCTAAAAGAAACAGTTCTATTAAAAACCAAAAAACATTCTCTATTTGGTTACCCAGTGATGGCTTATATAGTATGCCCTTTTTTTTAAAAGACATTTATTTATTCACACAGAACTAGGGTACAAGCCACAGATGCAGAGACAGTGAGAGTCTTCACCAGAGACAGAGTGGGGAGCAGAACAGGCAGATCGACGAAGTACACTGCTGAGGAGCAGCGGGCAAGACAGGAGAGGGCTGCCACACCATGTGGGTCATCTCCAGGACCAGGGATCGAACTTGCACTGAAAAGGCTGCAGCTTGCAGTGCTGCGTCCTAACTGTTACGCCACCAGGGAGGGCCCAGTATGTCTTTTTTTTTTTTTTAAGATTTATTTATTTATGCATACAGAACACAGGCCAGAAGTGCAGGGGCAGTGAGAGGATTCACCAGAGACAGAGCAAGGAACAGAACAGGCAGAAGTACACTGCTGACGGGAGCAGCGGGTGGGTCAGGAGAGGTCTGCCGTGCCTTGTGGGTCAGTTCCTGGACAGGGGATCAACTCATGCTGAAACAGCTTTAGCTTCTTAGTGCTGTGCTTTACCAGCTGCACCACCAGGGAGGGCCCTATGTCCTCTTTTTTTAACCTGCTCTTGCTTTCTCTTTATTCATTTGATTTCAAAACAATGTTGGTTCAGTACAATTTCCCCCAAAGTGATCAATGAGCTTGTTCTCATATATATACTCCCTTTATGTTATCCCATATTTTAACATATTTTATGTCCTTTGATCCCCTTAAGTTAACTTTATTGATAGTTGATATGTCCTATTTTCACCAGTGGAAATGTCTTCAATTGGCTGAGTCCCACTGACCAACCATTAGAAGTATTTAATAAAAACTTTGTCACCCGATAGATAAGATGTTCCAGCTTTATCTCATGCATTTCCTGCCCTAGATGTAGGATGGACATGCAGTCCTTTCTCCAGGATTCCCGATTTCCTTTTAGTGGAGAATGATACTCAAAACCACAGTCAAGATGGGCCTCCTTGTTCATTTTAAATATAAAATTACCTCCAGATCAACGCTATTCTTTAGCTATATTCAATTGTGTTCCTATAGCACAGGAGAAAATATTGGTCTCCCACTTAAAAATTCTTTCGCAGCCCTCCCTGGTGGTGCAGTGGGTTAAAGCACAGCACTAAGGAGCTAAAGCCACTTCAGGATGAGTTCGATCCCCACCTGCCCCCGAAGTGATACACATGGTGCCACAGACCTCTCCAGGCTTGCCTGCTGCTCCCCTCAGCAGTGTGGATTTAGTCCATCTGCCTGTTCTGCTCCCCACTCTGTCTCTGGTGAATCCTCTCATTGCCCCTGCACCTCTGGCCTGTACCCCTGTTCTATACGCACAAATAAATGTTTAAAAAAAATTATTTCTCCTGAAATTCTTGAGGTGTTGCAGTCTTGTGTTTTATATTATTAAACAATTGTAACTTCCACGTATCCCAACTATATGTGTTCCCCTTTCTGTTCCTTTCCCCTAACAAATACCAAGATCATTTTCCTGTTATGCATAATTTACACAGTTAAAAAAAGTTTAAGGACAATTAAAGGTTAACAACAGGGCACATTTTATTTTATCAAGTCCTTAGCAAGCAGCTGGGTTTTTTTTTGTTTGTTTGTTTTGACTGTCCCTTTTGAATGTCAAGTTATAGATCACTTCAAAGATATCAAACAAAGTTCTCTACTACTCCTAATAAAAACTTTATCTGTAGCACAGAGCTAATAAGATTATTTTCCAAGAAATTTGGATATGGGGGAGGGGAGAATTAGATAAAGCAAAAGGATGAAACCTTGACTTTCAAGTGAAGAATCATACCTATCTTCAAAAGAATTGAAAAGAGCTAACATTTCACTAGTTTACATTCCTGTGTTCTCAACATGTACCAGGCATCATTCAACAGTGCAGCATATTTACATAAGGGACTTACATTCAAGACCTATGTGTAGTTTATGTAGAGAGAAACCCAATTCATAAGAACATCACTAAGTATAACCCCATCAGGCATGCCACTGGATTTTAGCCAACTCACTAATACTCAAACACAGGACCAATTTCACTCCGAGATGACACTGGCAAAATTTGAAGACATTCTAATAGTCAAAATAGGGGGACTAAGTGGGGTTTATGATACCTACCTAATGGTGAGTGACTAGGGTGCTGCTAAATACTAAACATCCTATGGACCCATAAGACAGCCAGGAAAATGTCAACAATGCTAAGGCGACTTCCTGGTGGTGCAAGCGGTTAAATCTCAGCAGTGTGAAGCTCTCTGAAACCACTGCAGCACAGAATTCCATCCCAGCCAGGAAAGTGACACACCATATACCATGTCCCAGCAGACCTTTCCTATCTCAACTGCTGCTCCCCTCAGAAGTGTGTTTCAGAAGATGCACCTGTTCTGCTCCCCCCCCCCATGTCTTGGTGAATCCACTCACCCCCCTTACCTTTGACCTACACCTCAGTTCTTGTATGCATATATAAATAAAAATAAAATAAAATAATGCTAAGACTGAGAAACCCTAATTGAACCAAATACATGTTCTGAAGAAGAGTGAAAAAATATTTAGCTTTTAAAAATATTTATCCGGGCCTCCCTGGTGGCGCAGTGGGTTAAAGCATAGCACTGAGAATCTAAAGCCGCTTCCGCACGAGTTCAATTCCCGCCTGCCCCGGAGGTGACCACATGGCGTGGCAGACCTCTCCTGACCCGCTCGCTGCTCCCCTCAGCAGTGTACTTCGTCGATCTGCCTGTTCTGCTCCCCACTCTGTCTCTGGTGAAGCCTCTCGCCGCCCCTGAGCCTCTGGCCTGTACCCCAGTTCTGTATGCACAAATAAATAAATCTTAAAAAAAAAAAAAATATTTATCCTCTCTGCCAAGATCCCAGAGTTGTTCAAGTGGTTTTATCGTATGCAGCAAAACCATTTTTATAAAATTTACATATACTGAGTTTATTTCACCCTATAATCACTGTATCTTTAAACTATCTGACAACTTCTGTGCCACTTGTGTTCTTGTCCAACTACATTAATTTCTCCTCTTAGAACTGGAACACCATGGTTATGGTTATTATCAGTATTGTTTTTGACTAATGTATTTGTTATTGTTAAGAAGAGTGAAAAAATATTTAGCTGATGAACAATTTTTGTGAAAATAATTTCCCAAAATTAATTAATGTAATCCCCATTTCTAAAATATCTGGATGTGACTCTCCATAATTTCTCTTGCTAAATGTATAAGGTCTTTTTGACCCTTCAACTTCTGAATCATATTCTCAGAGGGCAGTAAATCAAAATGACATGGAACCTTTGTATTCTTTATCAGTCTTTTTGTTATGTTTGAACTTAAAATTTCAAAAAGTGGGGGCTCTCCCCATGTGTTAAAGCACCGCATTATGAAGCTTTCCGAAGTCACTGCAGCATAAGTTCAATCCCCCATCAGGGAGCTGTACCACATGGTGTGGCAGACCTCTCCTGACCTGCCTGCTGCTCCCCTCAACAGTGTATATCAGATCTGCCTGTTTTGCTTCCCCACTGTCTTTGGTGAATCTTCTCACCCACCACACCTCTCGCCTATACCCCTGTTCTATAAGCATAAGTAAATAAATCTTTAAAAAAAAAGTTCGAAAAGTAGTGCTATAGCTCAAAGCCAACAGTCATGATATTAATAAATTTTAACAGAAAAGTTCACCAATTAATCCAAACTCTAATTTTCATCAGTGGTTTGTCTATGGATTATGCTTTTATAAAAAGCCAAAACCAAAAAAACAATAAAAACCATTGACAATAATGTTGAACTGAGTCAAAACAAGAATTTACACTTCCACTTGTAAGAAATAATAATATAGAGGAATAAGTAGTACCACAAAGAAAAAGTGAGGTAAAGTTTCTATAAAACCACTAACAAGGTATTTTTACAAATGTAGATGTCCCTTCCCCTTGAGCAATCTCCCAGTTGGGGTAGCAGAAAATTGACTTTCCCTGCGAGAAAGTCTGAAGAAAAAGGAAACCTGTGTTGATAACTTGGCCACCTATCCCCAAAGCCATTTCTAGAACTTCCCTATTACTATCAAAGTGCGTGTAGGCCTCCCAGGCAAATTGCAACTGGTTGAGCAAGGGGATCCTGCACTAGCTTTGGTGATGGATTACCTTAGTGGGAAGCACTCAGCTCTCTCCTCCTGTGGGGCCTCCAAGATGAGGTTCCAACGTATGTAGCCAGAAAGTACAGGTCTCCCAGAGCACATCCTGCTGAATAAAGGGCATGCCAGCTGCTTATAGCTAGTGTGGGGAGTTGGAGGGGTACTCACATCTCCCCATCTTGCTATCATGCTTCCCTGAAGCTCCCAACTTACTACTGCTGGACAGTGTGACAGTGTAGGGTTCCCAAGGGAAATCACAGTTAAGTAAGGGACACAGAGCTGGTTTTGGTGACCAAGAGAGAAATTTACCACTCCCCTGCATGACCTTGCAGGAGGCTAACCCCAGGTAAGCCCCTGTTTGATTTTGGCATGCTCCTGAACACTGAATACGACATAATCCAAAGCTACTCCAGTGCCTGCTTGTGGCTGGAGACAGCACAACTTGTCCTCACACTCTCCCACCCCCATATTGTCCACCAAACAAGCACAATTCACATCTAGTCTGCAACCAAAGGGAGAGGTACAGTCTGAGGCTCTGGGAGAGCACTGCTAAAGGATCTGTCCTTATCCCCCTTGGCCAGGCAATGACTGCAGGTCACTTCATCAAGCAGCTACAGAGCCAAAGGCTATAACCTTGACCATCTGCAGCAACCTCGCACTGCTGTTCAACATAGTATTGGAAGTTCTAGATAGAAAAATTAGGCAAGAGAAATATATAAAAAAAATACAAATGAGAAAAGAAAAAGTGAAACTACCATTATTTCCAGATAATGATAATATACATAGAAAACCCTAAAGACACCATTAAAAACCTATTAGAAATAAAGAATCACTGTAGCTAAACAGCAGGCTACAAAATCAATATATGAAAGTCAGTACACATACATACAGCAAACTAAAGGAGAAAGAAAGAAGACAATCCCATTTACAACTGCATCAAAAAGAATTAAATACCTAGGAATAAACTTAGTAAGAGATGAAAGAACTGTAAATGAAAACTGCAAACACTATGTAAAGAAACACAGAACACACAAAGAAATGGATATTCCTTGTTCGTGGATTTAATATTATCAAATGGCCATCTTAACCAAAGCAGTAGACATTCAATGCAATACCCACATAAATGTCAATAGCATTTTTCAAAAAATAGAAGAAAAATAATTTCAATAATTTCAATTCAGTAGAATCACAAAGATCCTTAAGCAATTCTGACAAAAAAGAATGGAATTATCACACTCCCAAACTTCAAATTATATTACAAGTTACAGTTCTGGAATTAAGACAGGCACAATAGAATAAAATTCAGAGTTCAAAAATAAATTCACACTTGCAGGGATAGATAATTTATGAATAAGGAGTCAAGAGCTAAAATGGAGGAAGAAACGTCTCAAACGGTGTTGGGAAAACTGAATAGCCACATGCAAATAAAACTAGGCCATGTATGCAAATAAAACTAGGCCATGTATACAAATAAAACACACCATGTACAAAAACTAACTCAAAATGGACTAAAGAATTAGATTTAAGACCTAAAACCATAAAATACATCGAAAAAAAAAAAAAAACATAGGCAAAACATTCCATGACAGTGACTTCATCTGATGCTCTTTGGGAACTCTACCCCAATAGCATGAAACTGAAGGAAATTACACAAATGGAACTATATCAAACCAAAAGGTTTCTATACTGTGAAAGAAACTTATCACTAAAGGACCTCCCTGATGATACAAGGGCTTAAGTCTCAGCACCATGAAGCTATGGACAGCCACTGAAGCACCTGTTCCATCCCTGTCCAGGGAGTAGACCCACATGGCCCAGGAGACCTTTCCTTTTCTCACCCGTTCTCCCCTCAGCAATGTATTTCAGTCAATTTTCCTGTTCTGTTCCCTACTCTGTGTCTGGTGAATCCTCTCAATGTGCTCTCCCACACGCCCCTCCCCCCTACCAACACATACATACATACACACCCACCCCTCCGGCCCACACACCTGCCAGTTCTCATATGCATAAATAATCAATCTTATTATAAAAAAAAAAAGCTATCACTAAGACATCCTACTGAGTAGGAGAAAACATGTTAACATCACTTGTCCAACAAGGGGTTAAAGATCTATGAGCTACAGGCCCTCCCTGGTGGCGCAGCGGGTTAAAGCACAGCACTGAGCAGCTAAAGCCACTTCCACATGAGTTCGATTCCCGCCTGCCCCAGAGGTGACCACATGGCGTGGCAGACCTCTCCTGACCCGCCCACTGCTCCCCTCAGCAGTGTACTTTGTCGATCTGTTCTGTTCCCCACTCTGTCTCTGGTGAAGCCTCTCACCACCCTTGCACCTCTGGCCTGTACCCCAGTTCTGTATGCACAAATAAATAAATCTTTTAAAAAAAGATCTATGAGCTACAAAGAAACTCATACAACAAAAAGCCCAATTAAAAAATGGGGATATCTAAGTAAGACACTTCTCCAATCAACAAGCAACATGAAAAAAAAATCATCTATTTATATCCAGGAAATACAAATCAAAATCACAATTAGGTATCTCCTTATTCTTCTGAGATGGCCCATGTCGAAAAGACCAGTAGCAACTGGTTCCAGTGTGGGAACTCTTCCTTGAACACTGCTGGATGGGAATGTAGACTGGTTCAGTCCCCATGGAACACAGTATGGAGGTTTCTCAAAAGATTAACATCATCAATCTTAAGATTCAGCAATCCCTGGGTCCTACCTGGTGGCACAATGGGTTAAAGCACAGCAATAGAAGATATCGCAGCCACTGCAGCAGGAGTTCAAACCCCAGCAAGGGAAGTGACCACATGGAATGGCTGACTTCTGTCTCACCCGCTGCTCCCGTCAGCAGCGTTATTTCAGTACATCTGCCTGTTGTTTCCCACACTGTCTCTGGTGAATCCTCTCACTGTCCCTGCATCTCTGGACTGTACCCCAGTTCTATATGCATAAATAAATCTTTAAAAAAGCAAAAGATTCAGCAATCACACTCCTAGATACCGACCCTAAAGACACAAAAACACTAATTTGAAGGGATCTATGCACTCCTTTGTTCACTGCAGCACTATTTACAATATGCAAGTTATGGAAACAACCTATGTGCCCAGGACCAATGAGTAGATTATGAAAATGCACACTAAATTAATAATTGTTCAGCTATAAGAAAATGATAAATTTGTCATTTGCAACAACATGGACGGAACTGGAAGGGGTTAATATGCTAAGTGAAATAGGAGAACAAACACTGAATGATTTCACACATATGGAACACAGAGAAATTCAAGTAACAAAAACTCAAAAACAAAACAAACCCTATAAATCTGAGTGCCGAAATGAGGTTACAAGAGAAGCAGGGAAATGGGAGGGACCCAATGGAATATGGTGCAGGATTATGGGTGCATACACCAGTTTGTACACAAAGTTGTAATCCATTGTTACCTCAGCAAAAATAACACAATTAAAAATATCAATGTCACCCACATACTAAGACGACCTTACTAGATTAAAAAAATTAGATGTTGGGCTCTCCCTGGTGGTGCAATGGGTTAAAGTGCAACACTATGAAGCAACCTGCAGCCACTGCAACACCAGTTCGAACCCCAGCCATGGAGATGACCCACATGATGCAGCAGACCTCTCCTGACCTAGCCACTGCTCTCCTCAGCAGTGTGTTTCAGTAGATCTGACTGTTCTGTTCCACACACTGGTGAGAATCCACTCACCCCCCACACCTCTGGCCCGCACCCCAGTTCTTGTATGCATAAGTAAATCAATCTTTAAAAAAAAAATGTTTAAATGTAACGTGCAAAAAATGTAATGTGTGAGCCTTCTTCTGGACTCTAGTAAAATTTTTCATTTAAACTATAAATGACATTTTTAGGACAATTGGAATATATGTATATACTGGACACTAGATATTGGGATTTTTTTTTTTAATTTATCTATCTATGTATACAAGAACTGGGATATAAGCCTGAGGTGCAGGGGAGTGAGAGGATTCACCAGAGAAAGTGGGGAGCAGAACAGGAGGATCTACTGAAATACACTGCTTAGGGGAGCAGCAAGTGAGACAGGAAAGGTCTGTTGCACCATGTGGGTCAGCAACCTGGTGGTACAGGAACTGAACTCATACTGCAGTGCCTGGGGACTACTTGATGGTGCTGCATCTTTAACCCCTGGCTCTGGGGTTGTATTTTCTTAGAAAAGATAATAATAGCAATAGGAGTTGACATTACCAATACATAGAGGAGAATGTATTTATTCTTATCAAATACATGAAATATTTAAGCGAAGTGTTACGACCTTCAAGTGTGTCCACAAAACATAGGTTATTATGAGTTTTTTCATAGATATCAAATATATTAAGTTAAATGTCATGTCTAGGTGGTAAATTCATTATAGATACTTCTTAGAGCATTCTTTTTCACATACATGAAATTTTCCTTAAAATTTATGGGGAGGTGGCCCTCCCTGGTGGCGCAGTGGGTTAAAGCACAGCATTGAGAATCTAAAGCCGCTTCTGCATGAGTTC
>NW_004567141.1:1285791-1288629 GCF_000260355.1 Condylura cristata
TCCCCTCAGCAGTGTACTTCAACGATCTGCCTGTTCTGTTCCCCACTCTGTCTGTGGTGAATCCTCTCACCCTCCGCATCTCTGGCCTGTACCCCAATTCTATATGAATAAATAAATCTTAAAAAAAAAAAGTGCTAATTAACTAGATGTGCATACTTTAACACAATGTATACAAGTCAAATCACCAAATGTTTTGTGATTTTATGTAAATTATAGTTCAATAAAAATAATTTTTTTGAAGGCTCAAGGAAAAAACTACTTACAGTAATCTCTCCCTTATCCATGTGACTTTCAGTCAAGTACTGTCTGAAAATATTTTGAGAGATCACACTCGTTTAACATGTATAACAGTATGTTGTTATAACTATTGTTATTGTCATTACAAGTCTTATTTACAAATGTGTCTCATTAACAAATTAAACTTTATCAGAGATATAGGGTAAAAGACCACCATGTATATATAGGGTGTTGGTACTAGTATCAGATTCAGCCATCCACAGAGGAAGACGTGAAACACATTCCCCAGTAGTACAGAGACTACTGTATGATAGCTTGTAATCATTTAGTGACATTTACTAAGTCAAAATGGTTGAACTTTCTATTAGTCTTATTTCTAGGAGCATTTTTCACACAGGTCTTATACACATGTTTCTTAAAATGCAGCACAATAATTAAATAGAAGGGGGAAATGAAACAAAGGTGGGTTATACAGGCTACCAAGAAAGTACTGTAAAATGAGGTGAATAATGCCTTCTTCCATTACTTCAACCCATTACTTGACATCTTGGTAAACTAGTTGACTCTTACATTTTACAGCCAGGAACCAGTAGCACATGAGTTTTGTGTACTCAGGAGACTCTACCCAACACTACAGCCCTCACAGAGCTATTAGTAATTCCCATAGACTTTGTCATCTTTGGCATTCATCTGTCCATACACAATACAGATGTATCTATACACAGTTTTCTAGGAAAAAGGAGATTGTATTATATATGCCGGCAAATTTGGAATTCTATACTCAGGTCCTACATAATGCTAATCAGTAAAAGCCTGAATAATTGAAAATGCAAAGAGATCCTTTACAAGCAACCTGTTCTTTGGGCCTCCCTGCTGGCACAAGGGGTGAAGTCTCAGCTCTATAAAGCTATCCACAGCCACTGCAGCAGGAGTTTGACCCCCAGCCAACCCACATGGTGCAGCAGACCTCTCCTGACCCGCCAACTACTTCCCTCAGCAGTGTATTTTAGTCCATCTGCCTGTTCTGCTCCCCAGTCTCTGATGAATCCTCTCACCCTCCCACTCCCAACCTTTGGACCACACCCCAGCTCTGGTATGCATAAATAAGTCTTAAAAAAAAACTTATTTAAAAGGGATAGGGGTATGGGGGGGAAGATAAATGTAATAGAGTAAAAATAAAAACAATGAACAACTATAAACCAGACATTTTATAGGGGGTAAAAGGGGGAATGGGATCAGAACTGGGGTGGGAAGAGTGCACTGGATTATGGTGATGCCACACCGGTGGATTGGTGGTGGGATGCCCACAGGGATTACAATTGAGATGAAAAAAATGCAAAAATGAAAAATGATGTTAAAAAATATGTAATAATAAAGAATAAAAATAAAAAAGTATCCCACAGATACACTTGTCAGTATTTTTTTTTTTATAATTTGGCCTCTCTTTTTTTTTTAGATTTATTTATTCATACAGAACTGGGGTACAGGCCAGAGGTGTGGAAGGTGAGAGCATTCACTAGAGACAGAGTGGGGTGCAGAACAGGCAGACTGACAAAGTACACTGCTGAGGGGAGCAGCTCCTGAGGCAGGAGAGGTCTCCCATGCCATGTATGTCACCTCCCAGGCAGGGATCGAACTCACACTGAAGTGCTGCAGCTAGCTTTGCAGTGCTCCACCTTAACCCACTGTGCCACCAGGGAGGGCCCTATAATTAGTGTTTTATTTATATCTTTTACATCACTGTGTATCCCCCAATGTCAGTTTATTTAACATGTAACATCTTTACCTATAATCACTTCAAATAAAATTAGGAAAATATCCGTTTTCTACCAAAACTCTAGTTCCCTTCTATTTCTATTCTCTTTAGTTATATATAAAATGTTTTTGTAGCTATGGCTTGGTATCACAAACCAGAATACCAAAGAATCTATCAAAGTGTTTTATTACTATCATGACAAAGGTATCAATCATCAATCACCTTTGGCATTTATCTCAGAAATTCTCACCTACAATAAAAAGGACACATGTGGAGGACAGACCAAAACAAAAGAAGTGTATTTTACTGTGATATGGTCAGGCATTATTATGCACTTTACATCTGTTATTACAAGGAATTCTCAGAGTTATGTCCTAAATACCCTATTTTAGAGATGAGGTCAAAATAGAGTGAGAATAAGTAAAGCATCCAATGTTACAGTTAGTAAATACTCCATACTCTCTCAAACCACAATCAAGCCAAGTGTTTCTGCTTTAGAACTCTCCCAAATAACTGCTACCTTCATTATTAATTCCAACTAATATTTGTAAATTCTCCAGAAATTCCAACACCAGACAGACTCAAGAGCAGAAGCACCAAATGATCTCAAATACGTTGGCCTCAGGACCTGTTTACGCTCTTAAACTCAAGAGTTTCAATTTATGTGGATTATATCTTTTGATATTTACGATATTAGAAAGTAAAACAAAAAGTCAAATCTTATCAATACATTAAAAAACAGCAGGCCCTCCCTGGTGGTGCAGTGGGTTAAAGCACTAAGAAACCAAAGTCACTTTAGTATGAGTTCGATCCCTGTCCCGGAGGTGACCCACATGGCGCATCAG
>NW_004567141.1:1288729-1291106 GCF_000260355.1 Condylura cristata
TCTCCTGTCTCACCAGCTGCTCCCCTCAGCAGTGTACTTTGTCAATCTGTCTGTTCTGCTCCCCACTGTGTCTGGTGAATCCTCTCACCACCCCTGCACCTCTGGCCTGTACCCCAGTTCTGTATGCATAAATAAATAAATCTTAAAAAAAAAAGGCAAACCCATTATGTTAATATAAATAATATTTTCAACTTAAAAACAACTACTTTCCCTCCAAATAGTAACATTGCTTTACATCCTTCCAAATCTTTTATGTCTAGTTTAAGAGAAGAGGGATGAATTCTCACAGCTACTTCGGCATTCACTCTTTCTGTAAGCTGTTTGGGTTAAACATGTAAAGACAATAGGAGAAGGGAGCAGCATTCTAAGAGTCTTTTCAGGTAACTGTCTACATTGGCACAATACTGAAACCCAACAAATGGTTGTTTCTTAAAGAGTTGCATCTTACACTAAAATTGTACCAATAGAATCTACCAAATAAAACCTTCAGCACTTTGTTATATTAAAACCCATGAGTCTGTCTTGCATTTTTTACAGGATTTTTAACCTATGGTGATTTTTAAATACCATGCATTGGTCATGGGGGGCTGGGGGGCAGGAGGATTTACTGAGCTATACCAGCCTTCCAAATGTCCACACACGTTATGAGTCATCAGCTTTTTAAAGATTCTAATATTCACTCGCAAATGTTTCTCACTGACAACAAACACTATCAAGTTTGCTTTCCTCAAAGTGACAAGCTCAAATCAATCATTCATTTTCAAGAAAACACTCACCAACCATTCAAGACAATCATTCTTCCAAGTAAAAATGCTGTTCCTTAAAACAGACAATGCAACTCAATTTGATCATTTTTGTTATGACAATGACAATAACCAGACCTTGTTAGGCAGCCTAACATTAGCTTTACACACACTTTGCATTTGGTTGCAAATTCTTAAAAGCTGTACTCAAAGGTAGAGTAATAAAGTTATTTTGATTGCTTTATCAAGGAAATGTCAATTAAGTATAGCAGAATGTCCTGCAACTGCCTTGCTTTGTGCAAAGGCGCCACAGTAGTTTTACCCAGCGTTGCTTTTGGATGAGTCTTCCAAAGTCAGTGAAAATAAAAAACAAAAACCAGGGTATTAGTATTACTTTGATCATAATTATGACAACCTCACCTGCCTTAAAGAGGCTCAAAGAGATTTCCTTGGGTCAGGAATCACATTTGAGAACTGCTTCCCTAAATGTTATCACTGGCTCAGGGTAATGATGGAAACTAACTTGTACATCTTCCTTCTGTTTCTTTAGTTGGAGCTACACCACCAACGTAGCTGGTCTATTACCACTAATATCAGAGGAGCTACACCCCCAACGTAGCTGGTCTAGTACCACTAATATCAGAAAGGAGAAGGAAATCAAGGGTATTGACTGCTGCTTCATTTTGCCTTAAGAACATATTTGAACACCTTAAAGTAGACCCATAATTCTCAATATTAATAGTTGAATCTTAACTGGTCTCAGCTGAGGGCTGTGGTGACATGCCCCTTGAAGCCTCCAAAACTGCACTTTAAGCAACATTTAAAAGTACATAAATTTTTATGCACCCCTAAATCAGGCACATTGTGCAACCTGGTGGTTCAAACTAGCAATCCAATTCCTAGTCACAAGAGCAACGGGTCTCAAAATTCAATGCCATTAGGCCCCCTCGTCTTTTCCCCTTCGTTTAGATAAAATTCTTTTTAAAGTAAAACTACATTCCTACAAGGCTTTGAGCTACGATGGTAGGTGTCTGAAAAAGTATCGAGGGCTGGTCTAGTCTGCAACGAACAGATAACTGTTTTGAGATGGCACAACTGTATCTCAATTCCCATCTCGAAAATGAGACTGGGCTGAATGACAGACATTCAAGCCTCTCTTTAGAGCTCTACCTTTTTCTGAGCTAAGAATGTCCAAAACAAGAGAGTAGCGCTATTAAGAGTTTGAGGAACACCCGCATCAGTCGGGAGAGGAAATCAGGGTAACTCGGAGAAAGGCGACACAGCAGGTGAGTCAACATCACTCCTTGTCCGTGGGTGCTAGTAACGTAAAGCAAATAGTCCCTGGGATAAACATGGCGCCCACCGCGGCAGGATATAGTTGCCAGAAAATAAATTATTTTCCGTCCCGTGCCATTTTACAAATCACGGCGCCACCCTAAAATGTTAGAGCCGAAGGAGAAGACTTTGCAAACTAACTGCAATGCACCGAGGCTTGGGATGTACTACTGGACCTAGTAGCGATTACATAACGCCAGGCAGCAGCTAAGCCATCACTCGCTTCCCTGCCCGCGCTCAAAAAGAGCGCCCGCTCCTTCCCGGGGAAGGTGGGGGGGGTGGGGGCGGGGAGGACCGGC
>NW_004567141.1:1291578-1367478 GCF_000260355.1 Condylura cristata
CCCCTCGCGTAACCGCCCCATCCCCCTCTCATTGTCTGGCCTCGGAACGCCTCGCCGAGCGAAAAGATAACGGAACCCCCGGGAGAAGGGGGTGGGGAGAGAGAAGGCTCGCTCGCTCACTCACCTCCCGTGGTCGTCGCCGCCGGTAGTCTGACCCGAGGAAGGCGCCGTCGCCTTAAAGGGACCTTGCACCCGGCGCCGAGAGAAGGGGGTGGGAGCAGGGGAGGGGACGGGGGCTTGGGGGGAGACGGAGGAGAGGGAACCGTTTGAAAGCTCGTCTCCCCGAGGGTGGAAGGAAACCTCCCTCGGGTTCGAGTGATTTGGGGTGGATTTTTTCCCGAGGGGGGCGGGGGGGCCCCGAGGGAGGGGGGTGGGGGGGCCAAGGAATGCGGCTCCGTGTACGGGAGCTGGCGCGGGGGAGAGAGACGCCGACTCCCCCCACCGACCCTCTCGCCCCGCGGAGGGATACGGCTCGTCATTTCCGCCCTCCCCCTTTCGTAGCCTTTCGATTGGTTAGAGTGCTTGCTACGTCACGGGCTCATCCTAACCCCTGCCCGGGCCTCTTTTCTAGTCAAGTTTGTACGGGCCTGCAAATAAATAAATAAAGGAAAACATTTTTTAATGAAAAAAAGAACAATTAGTTTCAGAAGCATTATCTACATTTTGATGAGAAAAATGGGATTTCCAAAGACTGTTTCCCAATTCACTTGCCTGGCCTTGCCTGGGGGATTTTGGGATTCTCCCCACTTTGCACTCAACATTTGTAGCTTAACCAAGAGGGAACCTCATGCCACAGGCCAGATGGTGAGGCCCAATGGCACCAACAACTGTCCCTGGAACAAAGGCAGCAAAATGACGCTCACTCTTCCACAAGGGAAATTGCGCCAAGTAACCTTATGGTAATAGTCTTAGGAACTTTGAACAGACCACCTGAGCCCTTTTGGGTTCCAGAGAGACGTCATGCTTTATTGCTTGTCAAAGTGATTTCATGTATAGAAACTGCCTTGAAAATATCATGAATAGATTCAACTGAGCTCGTCAGTGGTAAGAAACCATAGACTCCACATCCATCTTTTTGCACCAAGCCTGAGATAGATTGACGCAAAGAAATGGGTCTGTCCATTCAGGGCCACTCACTGATTATGAACCACTTTTCCAGGTAGCTAACAAATAAACCCTTTGTTGCTTTTGAAATGATGATGAAATCTTAATATTTTCCTTGGTTATATGAGAAATTTTTTGCTCATGAAGCAATACACAAACATTTGAGCCAACTCAAATGCTGAATCAAATTACTTTGTTCAAGATTGGGGTGATCGTGACCATATTTATTCTTTCTTTTTATATGCATATTCCATTCAAAACACCAAACTATGAAACTACACAGAGGAAGTAAACATTTCAAATTAAGCACACACACATACATACATTACCACCCCTTTTTTCATTCCCCATAATCCATTCCATACTCAAAATGTGAGTGATTTCAATTAGGTTTTCAAAGGAAGAACTTCATTAGTTAAACTGAAAGAATAACTAATCCTTCTGAAAATACTCTGAAGCCTTTCTAGCCCTTATCTGGAAAAGTCCATGGTAGAATTACGGCTTCAATCACCAAAAGACAAACCCTGCATGAAGGTCTAATCCCATTGTATGCTTTCCTAACATAATTGTAATTCAATATAATGGATTTGTCTCTGAAATGCTCTTGTTGAAATACAATTTCCCATTCTCTGGGTGCCAACTTAGAACCTTTACCAATGAGGTGTAGTCAAGAGATTGTATTGTACACTGTTGTATTGTACACTGTTGACCAATAAACACCATCTATTTCATAGCCTACTAAAAATACATTATATATCCATTCATTCATTCAACAAATACTTGTTGAGTGCTTGCTATATGCCAGGTACTGTCCTAGGTTCAGGGACTATAGCAACAAAGAAAAACAATGTCCCTGAACTCATGAAACTTGGAGTCTAGTGGGGAGAAAGAGATAATAAATACATAAAAAATTGTTCCAGTATCTATTGTTGAATAGCAGATGGCCCCAAAAGCCAATGGCTTAGACCAACAACATTTTTATTACTATCTCTAATGAATCTGGAAGGTGATTAGACTAAACTAAACAGATCTCACTTGGAGTCTCTAAAGAAGTGACGGTAGCAGAATCATCTCAAAAGATTCCTCACAGATTTGAAAAATAATGATAACCATTGGCCAGAACAGCTTGGTTGTTGGCCTCTCCACATGATCTGGGCTTTCTCAGCTCAAAGTGTCTGAGTATAAAGATTGAGTCCACCCACCCACCCCCAACCCCCAATGTCCAGGCAGAGTGTTTGACTTTTTGTGACTTAGCCACATAGCATCACCTACTTGACAGTACCATACCTAGATTCCAGGTGGGTATTGAACATTTTTCAAAGGGAGGAGTAAAAACATCTTGCTGTAAGAAAAGCATAAATGGGAAATCTTGTGCCCATCTTGGAAAATACAATCTGCCACACATTATATAAATAAATGTCTAATAAGTGATATGGTGACAGGTGCTGTGACTGGGGAAAGGTCACTGGGAGAGTTGGGAATGTGGTACAGTAATGGGTACAGGAAGTTGTTATTTTAAGGAGGTGGTTGGGAAGGATTCATCAGTGGGGTGACGTTTGCCCCAAGACATGAAGAAAGTGAAGCCACAAGTTCAGGTTTTATTCTTAAGGAAATTGAAATAATTGAAGGGTTTTAAGGTGAGGAATGACATGATCTGGTATATGTCTTTAAAGGATCAGTCTGGCTGCTTGTGAAGAATAACTGGTGAGGGCAAAGGCAGACACAGGGAGACAAGTTGGGAAGCTATTGAAGGAATTCTCCTGAGATGCTAGTTGCTTGGACCAGGGTGGAAGCTGTGGAACTTTTACTTCAGCTGAGTTCTGTGGGGGGTGATGTTTACTCCTCTGTGGCCTGTAATTTAGCTTGGGCTCTGGGAGACAGTTTGAACCCCTAGTGCTAACAAAAATGTGTGACTGCTAATGCTACATCTGCTGTAAAGAATTAAGGAATACAGTACTGAATGTTAAACTGGGAGTTTCACAGAGCTTCGAGAAAGACTTCAGGAAACAAAAATAAAGACCGACAGAGAATCAAGGGATGGAGTAAGTTCTTTGACATTTTAAAAGTGTCCCATCTATGCCACTGTCTGGGAAGATTCATTAATAGCTAAATGATAGCTGGGAGAAATTAGGGATGGAACCATTTTTAGCTATATATAAAATCCTCCTTCAGAGGATTTGAAGAAAATTCTACCGCTTTGGGACACTGGAGCAACATCTCAAATAAGACTACAAAGTTAGCACTCCCATTTCCAGAAGCATAGTCCTCGTGCTGAGGAGGAAATGCCCAGGATAATTTGGAGAGTGCTGGAACATTATGCTGTCATCAGCCAACACACTGGTTAACAGAGTGAAGTAATAACTGCAGTCTCTGTTTAAACCATCTTGATAATGCTGGGAAACCAAAACAGCAGAACAGGTAATATGGATTATATTCTTAGAAATCTGCACAGTTGAGTCTCTATAACATGTTGGAGAGGGATCTGAAATTCAATCCAGTTGGTTCTTTTAAAGAAATTGCCCCCTAGTGTTGTCACTGAAAAACCATCTTAAATAACTAACTTAGAAAAATGGAACCTTCTCCACATGGGTTTCCAAAAGGAAGAAAAGGTCAAAAGTTAATGGGAGCCCCGAGTAGGGCATTTCACAGTCAGGTGGCCAAGAGTGTTTCTTTTCTACAGTTTATGGAAATACTTACAATCTTCCATGGCGTATGGTTTCTGCCACAAGTTGAAAATTAGAACCACCTGTAGCCTGGAGAGTGTGAGGACAGAGACAAACGATTTCAGCATGTCTGCAGAAGTTGTGAGTCAGCAGTGCCCCTTCAACATCACGCCGCTAATCTACAGACCCAATGGTGACTGCTCAAGTTCAGTGTGCTTCTGACCGACAGGTATTCGTGGGATGGGAGGGGAGAGGATTGTGAGATCCGTCTGGGCGAAAGCAACTTTGCAGGGCAGGGTGCCAGATTTCCTTAAAAATAAACATCCCGCTCTTTACAACATACACTAAGGGTGATGAAAACCAGGAACTCAGAGAAACTGCTTATTTTGGAAGACATGAGAGATAGAAAAAACACTGGAGAAATTTTCACACTCTAAGCCTTCTCTCAGCTCAGAAAGATTAGCAGCTGATTACTAATTGGGACTGATGCTGATGGAGTCTGGGATCAAGAGAAGTCAACATGTATGGGTGGAAAGGACAACCCTGAAGTGTCTCACTTGACAGGGAAGTTGTTATGAGCAAAGGACAAGTCAAGCTCAATGCATGACCAGGGTCAGATGGAAAATGGAGAAGCTAGAGGCTGCTGCTATGTTTTATTGAGCAATGTTATTTGCCACCTTTTTATGTGTACAGAAGTTGAGGGCTTTTCCCAGGGGCTTAGAAGTTAATAGCCAGTGAGGTTTCCAGACTGGGTTTCTAAAAGAAGAGTCACCTTACAGTAAGAAGCAATTGAAGGTTTCTGTCTTCAAAATATATTTGATTCTAAGATACATCAAAATATATTTTCTCTAAGATAAATTCTTTCCTATTTAATAGTGTTCTTCAGTATTACAGTCATGGATAGTTTCCAGAACACATATAAAACATTAAAAAACTTACCAATTCATTCTTTTGAAGAACATCAGGATTAATCTAGTTGGTCCCAGAATAAAATGGTTTCATTCAACTCAGTTTGTTATAACATGGATGAGAAAGCAGAAGTTCCAGCTATTGTTGAATAAAATCATGTTATTCTGGGTCCTGGCTTTGTTATACAGCTGGTTCTGCTTAAAGTCAGTTTCCAAGAATTTATGGATTATGTTAATTGAGGACTTATATATAAGGAAACTGAGTTATCCTCCAGAACTAAGTTTTAAAGATTTCGGGTATAGATCAGAAATCGGATCCCTTTGGGTCTCTTCTTGCTGAGTACAAGCAGCAAGGTGAGAACCAGGAAGGAGGACATCTATGACAACCGAGGATTGAGTTTTAATGTCTTTTATATTGCCCAAACGTAATAAAAATATAATGAAAATGGGTGAAAATGTCAAGGTTCACCCATTTAAATTATCTTATAGGAGGAAAGTTGTTTAATCTTCATCCAGGAAATAATTTTCATTTCTCAGTTTGCCTCTAAATGCATTAGTATGCTAATATTGTGAGTCAGGTGTTAGTATGAGTCTCCTGTTTCGTATGCACTCTGCTTCCTGGCAGTCTTGCTCTCTGCTTCTCCTATTTGGATGCTTTATACCTAGACTGGAAAAGTTAACCTTTTTCACATTATGAGCTCTTGAAATCTATATGAAAACTATGGATTATCTCCCCAGAAGAATGCACATTTGCCCATATTACACAAAATTTTGCAAACACTTTCATTCATGGAGCCAATTTGTGTGCCTATGCATGAACCCCAAGGAAAGAACCTCAGGTTCTGGGCTCACTGGACAAGATGCTTTACTTCCTGTCCTCCCAGGGAAAGGATATACCTCTCAGCAGTGGCACGAATATGTGCGCCCAAACAACTAGAGATTCTTGTCTCTCCTATAAGTGGTGGTTGTTCCTTTCTCCTCTTTCTCTTCCCTCACCTTCGCCTTCTCATTCTTCTTCATGCTATTATTATTTGCCTGTAATTATCATTACTATTATTTTTTTATTTCTTCCTTTGTTTTTGCCCAAGATGTTCTTCAATATCTGGGACAGTTCAGAAACTTCTAAGACCTAAAGACTATCAGATGCTCCAGCTACCTCAGCCAGGTGAACTGATATCACTAGAATTGAGGAAGTTGTCTGTGAGTCCCCCCAACCTTGCAAATATAGTGACCCTCCTGATTGTCGGGCTTTACTTCACCAGACTCATTCTGTGGCTCACAGAACACTCATGTGCTCTCTACATTTCCCAGGCTCCCTTGTAGCTGGATGAGGTAGGGCCAAGATTGATTCCTGGCAAATGGGAATGGGAGTATAAGTGGTTACTTCCAGTCCAGAGCACATAAAGATTGGTGTGACTCATCTTTTCTCATTTTGTGAGATGGTAAAACGTCTAGCCTATACCCCAGTTCTGTATGCATAAGTAAATAAATCTTTTTTTTTTAAAATGGGGGGATGGAAGCCAGAATGAGTTTACAAGTACATCCAGGAACTGTGGAGGAAGAAGGGGTCCATTATGATGCATTTTTCTCACATGGGCAAATCTTGAAATAATGAGACTTGAAATCTCTATGAAAACTATGGATTATCTCTGGATTATGGATCATATCTATGGATTATCTAGTTCCATGAGGAATAACCAAAGGCAACCCTGCTTTACAGTGTAGAACAGCTGAAGTTTCTCCAAGCCTTCTCTCTTTGCTAAGGAGACAGTAGGATGCTATTGCAGGTCTCTGAGAGCCCTGAATTATTTACTTTCTTTCCCTAAGATTTATTTATTTATGCACACAAGAATGGGGTACAGGCCAGAGGTGTGGGGGGCTGAGAGGATTCAACAGAGGCAGAGTGGGGAGCAAAAGATGCAGAGTACGGAAATACACTGCTGACGGGAACATCAGGCGAGATAAGAGAAGTCTGCTGTGTCATGTGGTTCAGTTCCCTGGCTGGGGATCGAACTCATGCTGCAGTGGCTTTTTGGATAGCTTCACAGTGCTGTGCTTTAGCCTATAGTACCACCAAGAGGGCCTGAGTACTGAATCCTTTCTGGGTTGGCGAAGACTCCATTCAAAAATTCTTTGAGGTTTTCTTCATAGATGCAGTCTATAAAGCTGTCCGAAGAAATCCTGACACCCAATGGGTCACCATGCCAGCCTGCAAGCTCAGGAAGTGTGAGGGCTAACATCTACCAGCCACATGAGCTGTGGCCTTGGAAAGGACCACAGTCCCGCCACACTGGTGGTTCTTTCTTTCTTTCTTTTTTTTATATCATTCTTCATTTTGTGCATTTTTCTATCTCAGCTGTAATCCCATGGGCCTCCCATCACCAATTCACCAGTGTGCCATCACCACACTCCAGTACACTCTCCCCACCCCAGTTACACTGGTGGTTCTTAGCCTGCTCTTGGAGAAAGCACAATGTTCTCCAGTTTCCACCATTACTGCTAATATTAGTGATGTTTGTAAACTTCTTACATAATAAAGAATTTAGCCTGGTCAGTAGAAAAAAAAAAAAAAAGAACAGGAAACAGTGTGGAGAACTGAATAGAGCTTGGTATTACCTGCATCTCAGAGGACAGTGTAGATAAATGTCTAGCACAGTACCTGATACTAGTTACTTATAACTATACTAGTCATTCCATAACCTTCTTATTAATTCCTTAAAATATTCTGCATGATAATGTAAGAGTTTTATGGGGATATGATAAAATTTTATTATACTCATGGATAATAGTTTCCCTATTCTAATTCCTTCTCTGATTTCTTTTGTTTGTTTGTTTGATTTTTGCATAGAGCTTGGGTGTAGGCAGAAGTGCAGAGGGGTGAGAGGATTCACCAGAGAGAGAGTAGGGAGCAGAACAGGCAGATCCACTGAAATACACTGCTGAGGGGAGCAGCAGGTGAGATAGGAGAGGTCTGCTGGGCCATGTGAGTCACCCCCCTAGTCTCGGATGGAACTCAGGCTGCAGTGATGATAGTGCTGAGATTTAACCCCTACATCACCAGGGAGGTCCCCTTCCTCAGATTTCTCACCTTATAGTACCTCTTCTAAATAATTTAGATCCTGAGTTCAAACATATTTTTCCTTTCTTTATTTTATTATTTCTTTTAATTTCTTTTTTTATTTTCTTACATCATTGTTTTCCCATCAGGTGTAGTCCCTGTAGTTCTCCCACAATGAGAAACATAGCACCTGAAAACCTTCATCATGTCCTTTGAGCTCTTCCCTCTTCTTACCCCTTTGACCCCTCTCCTTCCTCCTCCCTTGTTGTTTGCCTAAAATTGTTGTCAGCTTGCAAGTTTTGTCTTTTTCCTGACCCTTTGTTTAGTTTTCTTAGGTTTCACCTAGAAACTATCTGATATTTTTCTTTTTCTTTCTGACTTATTTTGCTTAGCATAACCTCTTCCAGATTCACCCATATTGCTGCAAATGGCTTGAGTAATTGCTGTGTGTGTGTGTGTGTTTGTGTGTACCACATAATCTTGATCCATTCATCTGTTGGGGGCATTTAGGTTGTTTCCATATCTTAACTATTGTATGTAGTGTTACAGTAAACATGAGTATAGGTCTCCTTTTGAACAAAAGGAATAAGAGGTTTTTTGTGACCTCCAGGTAGATTCCTAACAATGAAATCACAGGATCATAAAGTAGACCCATTTTTAGTGTTTTGAAGGTTTTCCACACAGCTTTCCATAGTGGCTGGACCAGTTTGCATTCCCACCAGCAGTGTAAGAAGGTTCCTTTTTCTCCACATCCTCGCCAGCATTTGTTGTTTCTCATTTTTTCTTTCTTTCTTTTTTTTTTTTTTTAACATGAGCCATTCTCACCAGTGTGAGGTGCTATCCCATTATGGTTTTGACTTATACTTCTCTGATAATAAGTGATGTTAAACATTTTCTCACGTGCCTGTTGACCATTTGCATTTCTTCTTTGGAGAAGTGTCTTTTCAGCTCTTCTGCTGGGCTCAGGCATCTTTTGTAAAATTGCTGGACTAATTTCTAAGAATAAGAAGTTTATTGTCTTTAATCTGCCAAGTATTTAGTAAAAGTCAATTATTTCTTCCACATGTTAATTAACAAAAACCAGCATGACAGGTCACATAATATTTTCATGGGATAATTTGTGTGTGGTTCAGATGACTAAAGAATATAAAATAGACATGGTGCTCTGTGTGACAAAGTACATTTTGGAAAGGGAAAGGGAAGCTCTAGGTAACTTAAGTCTTCAGTGAAAACTTGTTGACAGGAATGGAGCTCAGATTTCATCTTGAGGTGGGAAGGATGTAGGTAACCAAAGGAAAGAAAGGAGAAGGCATTTCAAGTGGGCAACAGAATGGTCATGGTCTTAATTAACCCCACAAAGTTTAAATAAAATGTTAAGTTGAATAATATAAAATTAATGGGAAGTTTTTTTTAAAAATCTACTTTTGGCAATTTCATATAGAGCTAACTAAGAAAAGTGGCATTTGTGGAGTAATATTCTCGAAGTTTCACCTGTATTAGAATGTTCACTACTGGGCAGGGCAGTAGGTACATAGGCTCCTTATAATCTTATTTCTTATAATTAAAATATTTCATTATCACCTGTTAAAAATGTTTAAAGAGGCACTCCCTGGTGGTGCAGTGGGTTAAAGCACAGCACTAAGAAGCTTAAGCCACCCCCGCATGGGTTCTATTCCCGCCTGCCCCAGAGGTGACCGCATGGTGTGGCAGACCTCTCCTGACCCGCCTGCTGCTCCCCTCAGCAGTGTACTTTGTCCATCTGCCTGTTCTGCTCCTCACTCTGTCTCTGGTGAATCCTCTCACCCCCCCTAAGCCTCTGGCCTGGACCCCAGTTCTGTATGCACAAATAAATAAATCTTTAAAAAAAAATGTTTAAAGAAAAAATTAAGTCACATCAAACAATTTAAATGATCCCTCTAGGTAACACTCATTTAGAAAAGTCACTCTGAATTTTCTCAGCAATCACAGTCACCCTTTTTCCTCTTAGGGTATCAGAGGACAAATAAAGGTTTATGCAAAGGGGACATCCAGAGACACCCCCACACTCCAAGAGTGGTGTCCTTTGACTCCTCAGAAAAAATGATATTTGTACATGTTTTATTTATTGGGAAATAATTTTCCTCTTTGTTTCTAGGCTTCTATACTGGTTGGTTAGTTCAGTAATAAATGTGGGAGAATTTTGCTTGGAAAAAAAGAAGGCTGGAGAGGAGAGGTAAGGACTCGCAATCATGACCTTCCCTTCCTCCCCTCCTCCCATTGTCCCTCAGGACCAAAAAACACTGGCTTCCCTCCATCTTCCAGGTCACATCTTTCCCCAAGGAGTGCAGGCATGAGGGCCAGGCACTCATGCCCTTTGGGAGAACTCTTGGTTAAGTTCCCCCAAAGTTGGGGTAGTTGAAGAAACATTTTCTCCCCAAAGTTAAAAGGAATTCAGCAAATCTTCTGAATCACTGATTTAGCTTTGAAAGTTCTTGTCTTGCTGTAAAATCCTATTTTGAATGTCAGAAGCTGGATATCTCAGTAGCCACACACCCCCGCTTCCTTCTGTAACAAATTCTTACCTCCCCCAGGCAGATGGATCCCAAGGGTCAACTAAGGATCATCATATATTTAAACAGGAAAAAGGGAAAGTAGGCTATTTTTCCAAACATTACTTTTCTAATAGTACTAAAAAATCATTCCATCCCCATTTCTGTCCTTCCTAGAGCTCCAACAAATGCCCCAAGACCTCCATAGGTCAACTCCAAGATTTATCGCCTGGGTTGATACTCAAAATGTTGAACAGCCCTCACGCAAGAAGAACATGGAATGGAAATGAATCAGGTCAGTACATTCGTAGTAATTGTGTTTCCACTCTCTCAGGGCACATAGCTTTCCCAATACTGGGCCCAGGGGCTCCCCTTCTCAGTCCACATTGGCAATGACCACCCCCCTGCCTGGTAGGTAGGCAGACCTGTGGAGCATGTCTGGTTCAGTTAACAGGGCATGACATCAAGGATCGTGCACTATCTGAGTGATATCACAACTGCATTTTGGCAGGAGGAATTTGGAAGGAATAGTCAACCCCAAGATTAAGGAAGCCAGTGAAGATGAGCCAAAGGCAAGGGAAGTTTGTAGGGGAAGAGTCCTCCATGACTGGACAGCAGGGGATGGTATATCACTTCTGAGATCTGAAGGCAGACCACCTGGCTTCATCCTGCCTAGACTGATAAGCAGTACATTTTTCAATCTCCTCTAAGCCCTGTTTCAACTGTGAAACAGGGAACTTCTGGAATTTACTAGCTTAGGATGCTTATCACAGAAAAGTATTGAGTAAATGGTAGCTATTACTGTAATTGAATAGTGATAATTATATATTGTTATAGATAATATGCTATATATTACATATAATAGATTATATGTAGCCATGTAATAATTATAATTACTACAGTTGTTTCTGGGCCAGAGGCCCACTACTGACAATGAGAAATGTTTCCCTACTATCAGTAGCCTCATCCACTTGTACATATAGGCCTTTGGATCCAAATGCTGAACTAGTGCAGCAAGTATAAAGTGAGAGTGTGCAGTGGGGCCAAGGGGTAATAAAGAGGAAATGCAAAGCAGCCCTGGTTAGCACAAAAGGGGGTTTACCCGATGGAGAGGGACAAAGTCAAACTCAAGTACTTTCTTCACATTACCTATCGAGGAGCATCAAAAGTATTTAATTAAGGGAAAGGAAAAAGAATTTTTTGCATAGAACTTGGGGGGGTGGGGAAGGGGGAGAGGACTCAACAAATTCACCAGAGTGGGGAGCAGTACAGACAGGCTTGTGAAATACACTGCTAAGGGAAGCAGTGGGCAAGAGAGGAGAGGTCTGCTGTGCCATGTGGGTCAGCTCCCTGGCTGGGGATGGAACTCAGGCTGTAATATTGATAGTGCTGAGACTTAACCAAGATATTTTGGTGTCCTAGACCAGGGAGGCCCCAAAATATCTTTTAAATGAATAAAAATAAAACAGGCCTGGGAGAATACTTGATTCCATGCTAGTCCAGAAACCCAGACTTCCTGGCACTGCACTGGAGAAAGAGATTTTAGACATATTCCAACTGGAGGAGAGAAGGATATCCCAGGTGGAAGAAAAAGGAGCTTCCGGGAAAAGTGAGCTAGGCAGAAATGCCTTCTATTTTAAGTTACAGCTTTCCTTACTGAGATAACTAGCTTTAAGTTCCAATCATTCACAAATCACTAACAGGAAGACATTGAAATGGAAGGGCAGTACAGAGAATAATTCAAGTCTATATTATTCTTTAAATGAAGTACTAAGTACAGAAGAATAAGTCAGATGCTATTTCAAACCCTCCCAATCTAATCACCCTAAAGTAATTCCCCTGTCTAGTGCAATGGTTTTCAAACATTTTTTATAGCAGCTCACAGGAAGAACTACATGCTGCATCTCTGCTGGGTACAGGTGCACACCGAGTATTGGCTCATGATACGAACGTGAAACAACATTGATCCTTACTAGGTGCTATTTTTCTATTTTATTCTGGCTCCTCTCTCCCTCCTTCATAATCCTTGTCAAACTGATTTTGCCACTCACAGTTTGAAAAATACAGGTCTAAGGGGTCTTCCTAATCTGCAGGTTAGTTTGCCTCGCCAGAATATGGATAGAGTGCAGAAACTGCCCAAAATCGATTTCTAGGTTTGACTTTTGTCTCTAGGATTTAAGAAGCCCTGCCCAGTCAGCGTAGCTTTTCCTATAGCCCACCAGAAGGATTTGGAAGTCAGGGGGAGGGAGGGCCAGGCCGCAGAATGCAGAATCCGTAGGACCATCCTCAAGGCCTTAAGATACCATGTCTACTGGCATCTATTTTATATTATTTTTTAAAAATCTCCATCTTAATCTGGAAAAGATCATGCTTAGTGAGATAAACCAGAAAGAAAAAAGAAAAATACCGGATGGTTTCGCTCATAGCAGGAGTATAGTGGACCAGGTGAGAAAATAAGAATAATGAACAGCCATATACCAGAGACATTTTATGGGGGTGGAGTGGGGAATGGGATCAAAAACAGGGGGGGGAGGGAAGTGCACTGCACTATGGTGATGACACATGGGTGACTTGGTGATGGGAAACAAAGGGATTACAATTGAGATTTAAAAAATGTACAAAATGATGGGAAAATAAACTATTATATTATTTTAAAAAACCTCCATCTTAAAAATTTAGTATCAGCATGCACCTCTGATAATTAACCCAACACACACAACTCTGGCTTGAGCCCAAGTAACCCTGCTCACGCAGGAGAGACCCCTTGCTGCCAGCCGGGCTCCCGTGGGTGACCCCAGCGCCCCCGCCCTCCTCCAGCCTCGGGTAACTTTTCCCTCCAGTTTGGTGGAAGGTTACATGAAAAGAAAGTAGTCCCTGATAGCTAGAAACTTTTCAGGGGAAAAGAAGGCGTTGGACGTGCGGGTGGGTGGGCAGCCCGGGCTAGGGCGGCTGGAGTCCTAACCTCCCCGGGCGGGGCAGCACGCGGGCGCAAATGCTGGGGACAGGAGGGGATGGGAGGGGAGGGAAGGAGAGTGAAGAGGAGGGGTGAGTGGGAGGGAGAAGAAAATCCTGAAGTCCGGGAAAAGGGCTGTGTCGGCTGCAATCCTACGCTGTGTTCCCGCAACCCGGGAGGGGGCGCTGGCGGCCGGGAGTCCAGGATAGGCGAGGTCTCCTGACCCCTGAAGTCGCCTTGGGTGGTCAAGAGCAGTTTTTTAGGATTTGGATTTTTTTTTGGGGGGGGGGGGCTGGAGGGCGGTTATTGATCATTTCTTTTTGTCATCATGATCTCGGTTGCAGACTGCGTTAAAGGAGCCATATTAAGAGTGCAGAAAATGAGATGATCTGAGAACAAAAAATGTGATTTTATAAACAGTTTTTCCTACTTCCTTTTTCTCTCAAATTAAATTTAGATGTAAGTGAACATGTGCAGAGGCCTCCAAGATCCGGCTTTGTCTTCTGCCCTCACCCTCCTTTGTGGAGAGTAATTTTGCTAAATGGAGGTGGACCCCCTGACACTTCACCCTGGTAAGCAATGACCGTTTCCATGGGTGATGACTTAGAGTTTCTGTTTTACTTTATTCCAATTCATGCCCTGGCTTCAATTGGGTAAGATTACACCTAACCCAGTCCAGGTTTAATTCAGATCTATTTTAAAAACTCAATAGCAGATAGTATACTAATTTCTCCATCTGCTTTAGGAAATACTGGTTTATTTGCTGCATTCATTTAAAGTGTTTCTTTGCTGTGTAAATAGAGAACAGCCTTTCTTTTTCCTGGTTGGCATTGTCAACAAGCATTTGGGGCGTGCTTAATTGTAAACATGGCTGGATACTACAGTTTAAACAATCTGACATACTGTTAATTTCATTAGATTTAGGATTTCACATACATGTAATCTATACCATGCTTTATTCCAGAAATCTCTGTGAAAGGAACCCTGTCTTACTGTTCAGTGAAATGGGTTTGATCTCCTGGCTGTGGCTGGCCATTTAAAAGGATTTTGGATATAATAGAGACTCATTCAGTGATACCTATTAAGATTACTTATCTCTACAACCTCCAAAGTGTTTTGCATGGTGCAAACACAATGGATACTCACTGAATGAATAATCATACCACACCCCCATACAAAACACATAGGGAAAATACCAGGATGGGAACCTGCTAGCATTGCATCCGTGAGGCTCTGTGCAGAGGTATCTATCCTGCAGATATTTTACCACATGCAGGCCCTTGACCTTGGAATGCTAACTGCTTCAAATTTTCAGGGAAAAAAATGTGCCTAGTTAACTAGTAAGCCCCAACCTCTTGTCAGTATGGAACTTGAGAAGTTTGTCTAACTATGGAAAATCTAAGCTGGTCCCTTGACACACAGATGGGAGGGAGGGAGGTTTCCACATGTTATTCTAGTTATCTAAGTCAAAAATGATTAGTGGGCCTCAGCTTCCATTACATCATCCATTGGAAGCGTGTGGACTGGGAGCTAGTAAGTCACATGATACCACACAGGAATGAGGCTGAATTTTCTGTTTCTGCCCTTAGCCTTAGTCAGTTTTCAGTATATTTGGAAAAGGTTAAAGTAGAACATGGAGATCTAGTTTATTTTAATACTGTCAGACTGCTAAGCGGTGGAAACTTGTTGAAGCGATTTACTGAGCTGTTTCCTTAGATTAAAGACTTTAGTGAATTAATTAAAAGGGTTTTTGAGAGATACAACATGCCAGACTCCTACTGGCTCATAAAATTGTTCTTTCTGATTGCTGTGGTGTGACAGCTGAGCACAGTGCATGTAAAGCTTCAGGAGACTAAAACAAGGGTAGTGCTGAAGAGTTTAAAGACAATGAGTGTTCAGAGGGCCTTGACAACACTGTCAACTGGGTCTGTGGTTCATTTCCTTTCACTAAGGCACCTGGACTCAGTCAAAGTGCTTGGGCAAGATGCTGAACTTCTTGGTAAAAATAAAGTCACAACTTCAGAAGAGTTTCATAGAATTTTTCATAGAGGTTTTATGTTTTAGTCGTTACTTTTAAAATGTACACCCTATGGACGGTCTCATTTATTTTTTAAAAAGATTTATTTATTTATGCATAAAGAAATAGAGTACAGGCCAGAGGTGCAGGGGCGGTGAGAAGCTTCACCAGAGACAGAGAGGGGAGCAGAACAGGCGGATTAATGGAGTACACTGCTGAGGGGAGCAGCGTGCAAGACAGGAAAGGTCTGCTGCATCATGTGGGTCACCTCCCTGGAGGGGATCAGACTCACACTGTAGCCTTCACAGCTGGGCTTAGCTTCATAGTGCAGTGCTTCAACCCACTGTGCTACTAGGTACTAGGAAGGGCCCTTTTTTTTTTTTAAGATTTATTTATTTATACATACAAGAACTGGGGTGCAGGCTAGGAGGTGAGACGACTCACCAGAGAGTGGGGAGCAGAACAGGCAGATTGAAGTACACTGCTGAGGGGAACAGCGTGCGGGTCAAAAGAGGTCTGCTGAGCCATGTACGTCACCTCCCTAGCCAGGGACCCAACTTGTGTAGCAGTGGCTGTGGACAGCCTCACAGTGCTGCACTGTAACCTGTTATGCCACCAGCAGTGGTCCAAGATGGCCTCATTTATTGAGCCAGGTCTGTGCCATTCACTTTCCAGAGTCATCAACTGCACTAAAAGTTAACGATATTTCCCCTAAGACAAGTAGCCCTGAAATTTTACAGACTAATAAATAAACTGCAGCAGAAGTATTCTGAAATTTTTGACCAACTTCTGAACAATATCGGGGTGCTGTTGATTTAGATAATACTTTCTGGCTCTCCCTGGTGGTGTAGCGGGTTAAGACGCAGCACTGCAAGCTAGAGGCAGCCGCTTCAGTGCAAGTTCAATCCCAGCCCCTGAGGTGATCCACATGGCATAGCAGACCTCTCCTGACCTGCCCACTGCTCCACTAAGCAATGTATTTCGGTCAATCTGCCTGTTCTGCTCCCCACTCTGTCTCTGGTGAATCCTCACACTGCCCCTGTGCCTATACCCCAGTTCTGTGTGCATAAATAAATAAATCTTAAAAAAAAAAAAAAAAGAAAATACATACTTTCTGGGCCTAGAGAAAAGGCAACATTGTCAACAACACCTGTAACTGAAAACCTATCACTAATATATATGTGCCTGTAGTCAGAAATTAAATGTGCCCCCAGCTGAATAGGGTTTAGTTATTCATTCACTGCATACTTATTAAGTGGTAGGTCTTGGAAGCACTTAGTTCTTCTAGTGCTATGATATTGCTATTTAATAGGAAGATAATGTGAGATACTTACGTAATTTTAAATTTTCTACTAGCCATATTAAAAAATGAAAAAGATACCAATAAAATTAACTTAAATAATGCATTTATTTCACCAAATATATTGAAAATAGCATTTACAGATAGAGTCAATACAGACATTATTAATAAAACATTTCACTTTCTTTGTTTTTCTAAGTCAGTATGTATTTACAGCCTCATCTTGCACCAGCCGCATTTCAGAAACTCAAAAGCCGCATATGAGTAGTGATTACCCTACTGGGCCACCCCAGCCTAGAGGGAAGCAGAGATGAGTAAACAGGTAACCCATGAGAGAGGTGGAAGGAACAGAGAGAGCGTATTAAAAGGGCCTAGGTCCTTCAGTTCTTCTTCCTAAACACTCCACAATTCTCCCTGTTTCTCTGCCCCTTTCCTGCGGTCACCCTGATTCAGACCAGTGTGTTCTCCCTCCAGCCACAGAACCCCCTCCTGCTCCTCCCAGGCCTCTCTCTGCATCTAGAGTGATCTTTTAAAGATGCGCGCTTCTGGTCATGTCACCCCCATCTATCATGAATGTGCTGTGTGAGATGAGGAGAAGCTCCCAGTGCTGGCGCTCAGCTAATGTACTTCTCACTGCTGCTACTTTTAATTCTTGACCCTGCTGCTTTCTCCCCTTCCCGGCTCTTATTTTTGATCTGTCTTTCATTCCCTTTTAACACCCTTCAGTCTTATCATCTGGATTTCTTTAAAAAAATGTTTTTATGGGCCCTCCCTTGTGGCGCAGCGGGTTAAAGCACAGCACTAAGAAGCTTAAGCCACTTCCGCATGAGTTCGATCCCGCCTGCCCCGGAGGTGACCACATGGTTGCAGACCTCTCCTGACCCGCCTGCTGCTCCCCTCAGCAGTGTACTTCGTGGATCTGCCTGTTCTGCTCCCCACTCTGTCCCTGGTGAATCCTCTCACCCTCAGCATCTCTGGACTGTACCCCAGTTCTGTATGAATAAATAAATCTTTAAAAAAAATGTTTTTATGGGCCCTCCCTGGTGGCGCAGCAGGTTAAAGCACAGCACTAAGAAGCTAAAACTATTCCAGCATAAGTTCCATCCCTGCCCCGGAGGTGATCCACATAGCACGGCAGACCTCACCTGACCCACCCGCTGCTCCCCTCAGCAGTGTACTTCATCAGTTGGCCTGTTCTGCTCCCCACTCTGTTTCTGGTGAATCCTCTCACTATCCTTGCACCTCTGGTCTGTACCCCAGTTCTGTCTACATAAATAAATATCTTTAAAAGAATGTTTTTATGGAAATGACATGGCCTAGATGTGTCAGCATCAGGCGAGCACCATCATAATTTGGGTCTGTATGTACTACACTGAGTCCCGCTGACCAGCTTCATGAAATTGACCCCTTTTACTCAGTTTACCCACCCACGTACCTTCTCCCCTTCTGGTAGCCACTGATTTGGTCTTTTAGCCTGAAAGGCTTTTTGTTTGTTTTGTTTAGTTCATTCATTTTCTTTTTTCTTGTATTACATATGCAGGACTGACAGTTCACTAACCGTTAGACCACCTGGGTCTTTCTATATTGTTGCAAATGGGAGGATTTCATCTATTTTGGTAGCTCAGCAGTATTCCATCTTGTATCAATACCACATCTTCATCCAGTCATCTGCTGATGGCACTTAGGTCATTTCTAAACTCTCCGTATTTTAAGAATGCTGCAATGAATATGAAGGTGTGGATAGGTCTTGGAATTGGTGTTTTTGTGTTTGTCAGATAAATACTCAGAATTGGGATAACTGATGACCTCCCTGGTGCCTACAGGTTAAATGTCAGCACTCTCACCACTATGGCCTGGGATCGAATTCATGCTGCAGAAGCTCTGGAGAGCTTCATAGTGCTGCACTTTAACCCCTTGCACCACCAGGAAGGGCCCCAAGTGCTTCATTTAAACTCATCAAGATTAAATTTAAGATGAAGTTTGAGCATGGTCTTAACTAACTTGCCATCTAGAGAGCTTCTATAGATAATTATGTATTATCTTCTCCTGGAAGGAAACAGTCCCCTTTCACATGCTGCAGAGGAGAAATGGTGCAGCTTTACACAGGATCTTTCAGTGACTTGAAACAGACCGGGAGAACCCAGGCACCTGCTCACAGCCATGCATGCCCTTCTCAGTGGACAGCTGCTGCCTCTTGGCAGTAGGGCTGGGAGGCAAGTTAATTATTCATTCTCTGTGGAGATCAAGAAATAAATGAGGACCTCGCTGGTGGTGCAAGGGGTTAAGTCTCAGCACTATGAACTGATCACCAGTCACTGCAGCATGAGTTTCATCCCCACCCAGGGAGCTGACCCACATGGTACAGCGAAGCCTTCCTGTCTCGCCTGCTGCTCCCCTCAGCAATGTATTTCAGTAGGTCCACCTATTCTATTCCCTGCTCTGTTTCTGGTGAATCTTCTTACTTCCCTCCCACCTCTGGCCTACATCCCAACTCTTGTATACATAAATAAATAAAAGAAAGAAATCTTTAAAATGTAAATAAATGAGATACCTAAATAAAGAAACCTCGGTGCTGAGAGCTGGGAGCTTCCTTAACTTTGCACACCTTCTTTGGAGGACCAGTTTTCTTGCTTAAAGGATCAGCCCACACGGGATAATGGGCTGTTTGCTTTTACGTCTGAGAAAGTGGATTTATGACCCTCATTGTACTCATCTGTTTATGTCTCCAACATGGGCAACAGTGCCTATTGCCAATACTCTCTACTGCCACCAGGAGGAAGGAGAGATGAAAAAAGGAAGTTGTAACTCAAGGACTTTCTTCTCGGTGTAGTAGACACTAGCGAATTAGGAAGGAGCTTATCCTCGGAAATATGTTTCTCAATAGAAAAGACCCCCCCCCCTTATTCCAGTTCTGTAGATGAATCCACCCCCAGAAAATCTTGGGCATTCAGAAATATTTGTTGAGTAGATACTGCATACAAGGTTGCTCCATGTCTGTCTTCCTGCAATACCACATTCGTCTTTAAACCTGAGGGAAACCATCAGCATTTTCTCAAATGGAATATTTTGCTGAAATGAGATACTGAAGAATAAGGACCAACTACAGAAATATTTTAGTATTACGGTGCCTCTACAACCTGAAACATATCTTAACCTTTGGCCATTAATCCCTGAACATCAGGCTGCGTGCCATATTTCATTCTAACAGCTTGTTCTAAGCTTCTCACTTTAAGATTTACTGGGATTTTTTTTTTTTTCTGAACAGAATTACTCTTGTGAGAGAACTAGCAGGAGCATGTTGTGTTGGTTAGGACAGACTAATTCTGTAACTTTCAGACCCAAATAGGGATGCTGTGTCAAATATTATATAATAGAAGTTTTTCCTTGCCTCTGAAGTAACATTTAACTCTTTCTCCTTCCTTCTCCTGCTCTGAGAGGCCATTCAGAACCCTCGCTGAAGGATGGTGGACAAAAGACTTGTAGGAGGACCCTCTCTGGTGGTGCAAAGGGTTAAGCACAGCACTATGAAGCTGTTGGCTGCTGCTGCAACTGAGTTTGATCCCCAGCCATGGAAGTGAGTAACTCTCGTGGCACAGCAGACCTCTCTTGTGTTGTCTGCTGCTTCCCTCAGCAGTGTATTTCGGTAGATCTGCCTGTTTCTGTTCCCCACTGTTGGTGAATCCTTCCCACCCCCTGCACCTCTGATCTGTACCACCCGCCCTCTTATATGCATAAATAAATCTTAAACAACAAAGAACATGCAGGAACACACTTGGTCATTTGGGTGGGTCTCCCAGTTGAATTCCACACACTAGTGTTAGTTTGCAGTTTGTTTCTGATGGCAAGCTAAGAACAAGGTAAGGACAGAAAGAGAAAATAGGCCTTTAGAAAGTTTTATAGTAGTTTTGATAAATGATTTTATGTCTGCTGAATTTAATTAAAAATTGGGGTTTAAACTCATTCCTTTGCTTTTGCATTTCACTTTTTCCAGTAATTCATTTGTAGTGTATTCTTTAAAAGTTTTGACCCATAGTGGACTCAAAAGAAAAAAGTGTCTTTTGTCATATACAGTTTGAAGCACTGGTGTCCACTCCTTTCCTTCATATTCCCTTGTATAGCACTTAAGTCTCTTGGTCATGTCTAATCACATCAGAAACTAGAAATGAGATTTAGCTGTATGAAAAGGAAAGGGGGAGAAGAGATGTTTGGGAACATTAGATATCTCTGCGACTTCTAGTTGGTTCATTCAGAAATGCAGCCTAAGGGCCTCCCTGGTGGTGCAAGAGGTTAAAGTCAGCACTATGAAGCTCTGGCCAGCCACAACAGTATGAGTTCAATCCCCAGCCAGGGAGCTGACCCATATGGAGCAGCAGACTTCTCCTGTTTTGCCCTCTGCACTGTATTTCAGTAGATCTGTCTATTCTGCTCCCTACTGTCTCTGGTGACAGACACCTCTAACACACACCCCAGTTCTTATATGCATAAAAAATTTTAAAAATCCTAAAAGAAAGAAAGAAAGACAGCCTAAAATTTGAAATGATTGAGAATTAAGTCTCCAGATGAAGTTGAGCTACAGGAAATATATCCATCTTACTTTCAACCATCCTGAAGGCCATTGCTAGCCATTGGCATTAGTTTTAATTCAGAAAGATTTGGCTGATAAGAATGCCCAGTATGGGCCCTCCCTGGTGGTGCAGTGGGTTGAAACACAGCACTGTGAAGCTAGATGCAGCCACTTCAGCAGCACAAGTTTGATTCCTGCCCAGGGAGGTGACTCACGTGGCCTGGCAGACCTCTCCTGTTTCACCCGCTGTTCCCCCTCAGCAGTGTACTTCATAGATCTGCCTGTTCTGCTCCCCAATATGTCTCTGGTGGATCCTCTCACCACCCCTGCACCTCTGATCTGTACCCCAGTTCTGTATGCATAAATAAATAAATATTTTTTAAAAGTCCAGTAGGAACTTTATTTACTGTGTTCATTTCTGACACACTCTTAATTTTCTCTCCATTCTCCCCACCATGTGTTAGCCTTTTACTTCTTATACTATCAAAACAGCCACCTAGTAGGTATCCTTATCTCTAACCTTGCATCCCTCATCCCATCTAACATGTCTATTTCTCCATGTGATTCTTCCCTATCACTCACTGGCTGAGTACAACTTTTTTTATAAAAATCCTAGAAGGCCATTCACCTCCCAGCCCCTTCCTGCTTCTTAGTCCTCAGCTCCTGCCTTGGTGCCCTGGTCATGCTGTGCCCCACCAGCCTTACAGACCTCCTGGTCACCCCTTCCCACTCCTTGACTCTCTTGGAATTTCCACTTACCCTCAACTTGTATATTCTCCAAACTGATATTAAGTGATACAAGGGTTGTAATTGCTGTGTCCGCTTATGTCAGCTGTTTTTCCAGTGTTACCTCTTTTTGTCTTCATGACAGTGCTATACAGGTTGGCATTGCTAGCTCTGTATCACTGGGTAGGTCCTTCCCCTATGTGCCTCAATTCTCTGTCTGTGAAATGAAGACAGCAATACCTTCTCAGAGACTTGTGAAGACTGGACAAGTTCATGTATGTAAAGTACTTAGAATGTGCTTGACGTATAGTCCAGTGCTTACTGGTTACATTGCTGTGCTATCAATGACTTGTCATATTCAGAGGCCTGGCTGAATAACCATATTCAGTAGCTCAAAAAGCTTCAGTAACTTGTATAAGATGACATGGCCAGTAAGTGGTAGAGCCAAGAGTAATCCCAGATCCATTTGAAACTTAAAACCAAGCATTTTCACGGCATCTGAGAAAGAGTCTGTAGCCAGGCTCCAGGGCAGAGGAGCCAGAGGCCCCGTGGATAAATGAAATCCTGTCTTTTGCTTCTGCAAGGCTTAACAAGTCTTCCTGATAGGCGAGACAGCATCCATCTCGCCCTCTTGTGGCCACAGGGCTCACTGTGCACCCCTGGTAAGGCTCAAAGAGGAAGGGAGCATGGGTTGAAACCATCTGTGGATGGGAGAAAGGTCGACCATCAGAGAAACAAGGGGTGCAGCTAGCAAGTTCAAGGAGAACTAGGCTTTCTTTAAAGCCTAACTTCCCAGGCCCAAGTCTATTCCCAGAGCTAAGACAGTCTGCCTCCCACAAAATGGGGCCCACGAGGGGCTCCCTGGTGGCACAGAGGTTGGGATATCAGTGCTGTTGGGCTCTCTGCAGCCAGCCACTGCAGCATGAGTTAGATCCCTGGCCAGGGAGCTGACCCACATGGCACATCAGACCTCTCCTGTCTGACCCACTACTCCCCTCAGCAGTGTATTTCAGTAGTTTTGCCTGTTCAGCTCCCCACTCTGTCTCTGGTGAATTCTCTCACCACCCCACCCCCACTCCCACAACTCTAGCCAATACCCCAGCTCTTGGATGCATAAATAAATTAAAAAAAAAAACTTATCCAAAAAAGTTAAATGGCTCTATTTTTTTAAAAATGAGGCCCAGGAAAATCCAGGCACTTTAAATCTTTAAAAAAAAAAAAAAGATTTTATTTGTGCATACAGAATTGGGGTACAGGCCAGAGGTGTAGGAGCGGTGAGAGGATTCACCAGAGACTGTGGGGGAGCCGAACAGGCAGGTCGATGAAGTACACTGCTGAGGGGAATAGTGGGCAGGCCAGGAGAGGACGACCACGCCATGTGGATCACCTCTGGGGCAAGCCGGGATTGAAATCATGCTGAAGTGGCTTTAGCTTCTTAGTGCTGTGCTTTGACCTACTGCGCCACCAGGGAGGGCCACTTTAAAGCTTTTTTAAGCATAGTGTGTGGCTCTTAAGAGTAGAAATTGAAGATATAATCTCTTCCCTCACAGAAAACGTCATATAATCTATCCATTTGTGCTGTCAGCAAAGAAAATTTTATACAGTTCAGAGTATGACTCCAGAGTCAGATTTTCTAGGTATGAATTCTGACTCTGTTATATTGTGTGATCTTGAGCAACTTAACGTCTCTGTGCTTCAGTTTCTGTACTTAACATGGGGATGCTAGTACTGACTGTCTCATAAGGTCATTCTGAAGATTACCTAAGGTAATGTCAGTGTATGACTGGCATTAAGGCCTAACTTACCAGTTTGGAAACAGTGTATGACATATAACAAGTGCTTAAGGTTTTTTCGATAAATATACACAGCAATTATAAATTTATAAATAGCATATAAATGAAATGTTTGTGTGGTTTTAGCCCAGTAAGAATTTAGACATGGGAAAGCTATAGGGGAAAAAAAAGAAATTTAGAAAGTTTCGCTGAAGTAGTGAAAGTAAAAACTAGTTGGGATTTGGGCAGACCCAGGTATGGCCCAAATGCCGAGATCAAAATAGACAAACGTATAGATAGAAATTGGTATGTTATGGAGGCATATAAGGCAGGGGGTGAGAAGACATGCCAGATTGTAGAACTGGAATTGGGGAATAGGGAGAGACATGTAAGACTTTTAAAACTAGATTTGCATAATAGGCAATGACGTGCATTGAGAATTTTAAGGGGGGGAATGACTGATGTCAGTGGTGCTTTAAGAAAATGTATCTGGCAGTGATTTTCTGGAAAGACTGGAGAAGAGAAAAGATTAGAAGAAGGGAGGACAGTTATGATAATACTGACTGGTGATGGTGAGGACCTAGTTTTATGTTGTACCAGATGGAAAAGATGAGGGAGGAATAGGGGAAATATATGGCTTTAAATTTATTTTCAGAAAATGAAAGTAAGATGTTTCAAGGTTTAACAAAATGGAGTAATAGATACAGGTACAGAATAAAAATAAGTCTTCCTCCTCTTTCTCAATTCCAGACTGACTCTACAAAAAGTAACCAGTCCTAAAAGTTGTTAAATGCCTAATTCTATATCACTGGCCCTGTAATTCCCAGTGGTTATGTTCTATAAAGTTGCCTCAGATGCTGACTTAGTATAGATGTATAATGAACCATTGTTGCTGTAGAAAAACAGGCTTAGATTTTCAAGCCTCTGATCATAACATTTTTTTCTTTCTTTAAATTTACTTTATTTATTTATTTATTTATTTGGTTTCTTTTCCCCCACCACCATCCCTTTTATCCTTTCCCTCCTTCCTTCCTCTTAATCCCAGAGGCCTCACTGCTTACTGATGTCCACTGGTTTGGGAAAGTGTTTTACCTAATGCAGTGGTCTGCTATGTCAATGTCCACTACTTGTTCTTATAATTCCAACTTGCTTTGCTATACATAATTCTTTCAAACTCTTGATTTTGTTGAAAATGGCTGCACTTCATCATTTCTTATGGCCCTGTATGTTTCTATACCTGTATGTACTACTCCATTTTGTTAAAACTCCATAATATGCCATACAGTCCAGCAATCTATTGGTGGACATTGACACTGCTTCCATGTTCTACCTATTATAAAGGATATTAGTGTGAACAATGTAGAACAAGTAGATTTCTGTGTTGGTAGTTTCATATTCTTTGGATATATACATAAGAGTGGGATTGATGGATTGTATGGTATTTCCACTTTTTAGTAAGTCTAGATTGCTTTCCATAATGGCTAGAGCAATTCATACCCTCACCAACAATGTAATAGGGTTCCTCTTTCTCTGCATCCTCCCCAACAGTTGCTGTTGGAAAATTTTTTAATATGTGCCCTTCCTTTAGACTTGAGATGGTATCTCATTATAGTTTCAACTTGCATCTCTGTAATCGAATGCAATAGCGAGCATTTTCTAATATGTTATTGATCTTATAGATAACCCTTTTGGTGAATTCTCTAGTTATATCTTTTTTCCATTTATTAATTATTTTATTGTTGAATCATTTGTTTGTTACATAGATTAGATATTAATCCCTTACCAGCAATATATTGTGTGAATATTTTCTCCCATTTAATAGGGTGTCTTTTTAGTCATCTGGTATTTTCTTTCATTGTATAAAAGTTTTTTAACTTGAGGCAATCCCAATTGTTTATTTTTGTTTAAAGCTATTTTTTCTCTCTCTCTTAATTTTCCTTTTTAAAAAAACTCAGTATTCTGGGCTCTCCCTGGTGGTGCAATGGGTTAAAGCACCACATTAGGAAGCTCACAGAAGCCACTGCATTAGGAGTTCAATTCCCAGCCAGGGAGCTGCCCCACATGGCGTGGCAGACCTCTCCTGTCTCACCCACTGCTCCCCTCAGCAGTGTACTTTGTCAGTCAGCCTGTTCTGCTCCCCACTCTGTCTCTGGTGAATCCTCTCACTGCCCCTGCACCTCTGGCCTGTATCCCAGTTCTGTAAACATAAATAATTATTTTTTAAATGTTAAAAAAAATTCAGTATTTGACCTTGGCATATCTTTTCATATTGACATACAAGTCTTCCCTTTAACATCTATAGCATAGACAGATCATAATTTCCTACTAGGGTATTTTTTTTTCTTTATATATAATTAAAGTAATTATCCCTTTATGTAGTTAAGTAATCATGCCTTCAGTATTTCTTTATATAACTTAATGATCCCTTTACTTGTCATATGAATTGTGTTATCCTTGGTATCTGAACTTTTGGATTTTATTTATAGCATTTTTCCTATGCATAAACAACACTTATTATTTCATACACCAAAACTTCTAGATGAGAGATAAATTTCAAGCAATAGTTCTTGATAGCTTAGAGATAGATGCCCTAAGAGAGAAAGATGTCAAAGCTATCACTAGTGTTTTAGGTTGGGGAAACAATTATGAGGCTTTTCTAGCAAGATTCCTTCCAGAAATAGGTTCTTTCCCTCTGAGTTTAGGGAGCCAAAGTTTCAAAATCAAGAATGTATCAGGACTACTCTATAAGAAAAGATGAAATCCTGCCATTTGCAGCCATATGGATGGAATTAGAGGGTATTAGTAATGCAAGTCACACAGAGAAAGAATAGCATCATATGATTTCACTCATATGCAGTATATGGGGAAACCAACAACAAAAAATAAATGAACTAAATAAAACAAAAATAAACTTTTAGACTACCAGACCAAATCAATGAAAGGGAAGGAGAAAGAGAGACTAGTGAGTCAGATAAAAGAGACAATTATGTGGAGGAGAACTGGACTCTTAGTAGTGAATTTGTACTACAGACATTGATTTATAATGATGAACTCCTGAAGTGTACATACTATTATAATGCAATTTAGTCAATTTAAAAATGCATAAAAAGAATTCTTTAGAGTTTACTGCTTTTTTTAAAGCAGTAAAAATAATGACATAGGAATAGTTTCATATTTACAGAAAATCTGCAAACATATAATGATAGTAAGTATGGAAAGTTCCCGTATGCCCAACACCCAGTTTTCCCTATTATTAATATGGAACATTTGTCACTATGAAAAAAACAACACTGACATATTGATACATTATTATTAAGTTTTACATTTTTTTCTGATATCTTCATCCTTCTTCTCATAAGGATTTGTCATATCCTTTTTCTATTCCAGGATACCATCCAAAATACCATACAATACCATATAATATTTATTCATAATGTCTTCTTAGGTTTCTCTTGGCTGGGACAGTTGAGTTTCCTGCTTTTTATGCCACCTCAATTCATTAACTCATGGGAACAAAATCCTTTCTGAGCTAGCCATGCCCAGGACACAGGATCAGTAGACCGCTGACTTTGAATCCCTATCTCTTCGTCTGAGGCTCTGAGGGACCCTTTTCTCCCACTTTGACTCCCATGTCCTGCGTATTATTTCTCTGCCCTCCACTTCAAACTAGCAGTGTTAAATCTCCCTTTGAAGTCAAAGGCTGCTTTCTAGCTTCCTTAGCCAGAAGTTGGGATTACCTACACGTATTCCCATAAAATTTGTTTGTTTATACCTTTCTTAGTCAGGGTGTCCACCACTTTTTCTAGTAGCTAGTCTCTGGTAGTATTCTAAGCAAGGAGCTGCTTCTTTGATTGGAGGGATTGAGGACTATAGCTAGTCAAGGAAATTAGGTAGGGACTATTCTAAGTTATTTAGAGACAGGGAGGCTGGAAAGGAGAGCCGGTGTACTAGGGAAGTTAGCGCACCTGGTTTGGATGTGTCCTAAGTAAAGGTAGGATGTATATGTGCAGCGGTCCTGGAGCAAGGTGAGATACCGAATGTGTACACGTAGAACGTTTCAGTATTTACAACAGAGATTTGAGAATCGTCTGCTTTTGTAGATAGTAGGAAACTTGAGCGTAAATGAGCCATTGAGGAAAGAGGAAAGAAACTTGTTCACAGTTAAGGGACAGGGAAGAAGTGATGGCAGGAGCTGGAGCTGTAGAAGATCATAGACAAAGCTGTGGTGTAAGAAGCCCAAGGAAGAAAGAGTGTGAAGCGCTAGGGAGCAGAGGAACAAGAGCTATTCAGTAGAGGGGAGTTTCTGAGCTCAACTGCAGACTTGGAGCTATTGATTACAAACTTGACTCAGGCAGTAGTGAAGAAAGGAAAGTAGCTGTGAGTTACAAAAGGATTAAAATTAAGTTCTCCTACTCATCTTTAAGGACAGAAAGAAAAAAACTCAAAGGAATTATTGAAGATGCTAGAAAGGAAGGGAAGTTTGGTAGAAGATAGACTCTAGTGCTTAGTTTCCCCACCTCACAGAATATAGACTCAGAAAGGCAGGGATTTTTGTTTTGATTTTGGCTAGAAGCCACGATACTAGAACAGTACCTGGTACCTGGTAGATACTTAATTTTTCTCAATAAGGGAGATGGACAGGAATTATTAAATCTAAACACTGGGAGGAGAGATTGACTCCAGAATATAGGAAAAAATATATATCTCTTTTTCTGGACCCATAAGGAAGATTGAGGTGGTACAGGTTGAGAAGGATTTCATGTCTGATAGCCCTGGGCTGAATAGATGGGACCAGGAAGATGGACTGCAGAAGAGCAGGCCTGTTAGGGAACTAATGGCAAAAATCTACTCTTGTTTCCACACAGCATAGTCAAGGGCTGGCCTGGGACACCACCTGGGTGCTTCCCTCAACCTTTTACATCCCAGCTGGAGGAAAAAACTCACAATGCAGTGACATGATGTAGTTAATGAACTAGTGAGATTACCTGCCAAGTGAGTGGGAAGTTGTTTTTTCTGCCCACTTTTGCAGAAAACAATTTTAATGAATGATTCATCTTGTCTCATTATTCAGAGTACAAATTTATTAGCTGATAACAGGTTTTATGAGCTGAAACCCAGGAAGAACATACCCACCGCCTCCCCTACTTTCTGATGGATGGGTATGTTCACTATCTTGATTGTGGGATTTCCATGGAAACGTGTGTCAAAACTATAAAGTAGTACATTTTTAATTGTGCAGTTAGCAGTGTGTCAATTAAACTTTGATAAAGTTGTTTAGAGAAAGAAAAAAATAAAAAAGACGTTAATATCCATTTGAATATTTAATTTATATGTGTTTACTTACCTATATGCATGTATATAACTTATCTCTATAGTGAGGGAAAGTCTTTGTGAAACAACTGTCTGGGGAAAACAAAGGACAGCCCAGGGAGACAAGATACAAAGAGGCATTGTCCACACCAGGATCAACCAGCCACTCCCTCTCCAGGAGAGAAGTGGAGCAGAGACAGTCTCCAGTTAACCAGAATGAGAATGTTGTTGTATTCTTGTAAAACTTTCTGTAATTCCTTATTTAGCTGTGTGATTCTCTGTGTCCCCTTTGAACTACAGAAAAGCCTCCCTTTCATAGCCTGGAGGGAACGATGACTTTCTCCTAGAAAACCAGTTACCCTGCTATTCTGCTGGTCCCAGGAGCCGACTTCTTAGCCCTCCTTGTAAGCTATGGAACTGGATTATCCTGGAGACCACAGTGTAATCACAGTTTCTTATAAGAGGGAGGAAGAACCTAGTCAGGCTCGGAGGTGTGGCCACAGAAGCAGACATTGGGAGGGAGATTTAGGTCTGTGTGCGGGATTTGAAGATGGAGGAGGGACCATGGGCCAAGAGCGGCAACTTCTAGAAACTGGAAAAACACAAAGAAACAGATTCTTCCCTAGGGCCTCTAGGAGGAATGCAGCCCTGCTGACAACTCATTTTTAGGATTCTGACCTCCAGAACTGTAAGACGATAAATGTTATGTTGTTGTAATCCACAAATGTGTGGGAGTTTGTTAGTTTTATACAACTAAGACAAGTGGTACCTGTCACGCCATAGGTAATTTAATAAACTTTTAAAAAAGTTTTATTTATCCATGTACACACAAAAACTGGGGTACAAGGCAGAGCCGTGGGGAGTGAGAGGACTCGCCAGAGCCAGGGCAGGGAGCAGAGCAGGCAGATTTACTGAAATACTGAGGGGAGCAATGGGCGAGTCAGGAAGGTCTGCCATGCCGTGTGGATTGCCTCCCTGGCTGGGAGATTAAATTTGTGCTGCAGTGGCTGCAAACAGCTTCATATTGCTGTGTTTTAACTCATCAGGCCACCAGGGAGGGCCAATACTTAATAAACATTTGTTGATTAACCTATTTATTTGAATCGGGGACCCCAGCCTATATAATAAAAATACTTTGTAACTTTATAGTGTTATACTACAGCAAAGTGTGTTCATTTCTTATTCTCATTTTATCTTCATAACTATTACCCTTAAGGAAATCAAAACTCAGTTGCCCAAAGTCCCATAGCTTTTACGAAATAGACAGTAGATTCAAAGCCAATTGTCTTGTTTTCTCCTTATCTTTATGTAATATATAACATTATGTTAATAATCAAGGATAGGTAAAAAAAATTACTTTTACTCTAATAACCAATTTTATTTTCTATGTTTTCTTCTGTTACAAAGCAGGGAGAGAGGGGCACCACTGAACCCCCAAACCTGCCTGCTCTAAATAGGTTCTTCCATCTGCTGCATCAAGACAAAACACATAAGACTTTAATGAAATGGAACTTTAATACAGTGAGTATTCAATATAGAAGACAAAGAATATAATTTCTAAATCAAACACCTGAAGTTACCCATCCCCTCGTGGGCCAAAGTCAACCCAAAAGGGATTGGCCCAAAGCAAGGCCTGAAAGCCTGCCATAAGTCTAAGGCACCTTCTGGCCGGGACCCATAGGAAAGGGTGAGAAATGGCCAGACAAGTCTGGGAGGAAAAGAGCAAAATCAAAATCAAGATAAACACTGCTATAGTCAACCTCCCCGTTAGTCTCTCACCCACATCTGTTTTAACCAGTCCAGGGCCAAGAAACAAACACGGTTCCTTCAAATGTCTTCCTTTGCTCCACATGGCTTCCTCAGGTCTCCTTCTGGCTCTCCATCCTGCTACCTTCTTCCTCAGATTCCTTCTCTTGTCTTCTCTCCTCTGCTCAGCTCCATCCTCTTCTGGGTAGGGACATGGAACTTCTTTTGCTGGGTACCTGTTACACTTCCATGTCTCATTCATGTATAGGCTTTAAGAAGCCTTTCTAATTGTAGTGTGTGTGTGTGTGTGTGTGTGTGTGAGGGGGTGTTTGTGTGCCCACATATACACATGCATATGCATATACATGGAGTTTTCATTTTTCTATTTCAGTGATTTTATTGCCTGGGTGTATCAGAATGGGGCCTTTGAAACAAAGTTAGGAATGTAAGGAGTTGATTAGGGATAATGTCTGTAAAAGATAGTGAGGAAGCAGGGTTGGGCAAGGAAAAGCTTCCAGTCAGCATGCAGATCTGATAGGCTCTGATCCAGCCTGATGGGGAGAACCAGAGCAGAGATGGCCAGCTTCTAGAACCCACAGATGGCTCAGTGACTGCCTGGAGACTCAGGAAAAGGGTGGTCACAACTGGAGGTAATGGTCATTCCTGAAGGGGCTGCCACTGGCCAAACTGAGACTGCTGATTTCCTGGCAGTTGCCAGGAAGGGACTCTCTTGAAGGGACTCTACGAGGGGCACCTCCATGGCCACTGCTGCACCCCTCCTTGTGTCACGTGGATTCACTTCTCCATGCATATTTGGTCAAGGCTCCATGGACCTGTCTTGAGAGATTCAGAGGAGGGGAATCAAGAGCAGCCCCTTGCTGCAGATGGCTGTAGGGTTGCAACTATCTATAGAGTTTCGTTTCCCTCCTACACTCTGAACACTCCTTGCCCTAAGATATCACCTCCGTTGGTCTCTATTGGGCTTAGGGAGGTGAGCCACATAAAGCAGCAGACCTCTCCTGTCTCACCCGCTGTTCCCCTCAGCAATGTATTTCAATAGTTCTGCCTGTTCTGCTCTCTGCTCTGGTGAATCCTATCATGTCCCCCCACCCCGCACCTCTGGCCTACACCCCAGTTCTAGTATGCACTAATAAATGAAAATAGATATTTTAAAAATAAAAGAGACCCAAGAGAGAATTCTCTCTGCTTCTGTTGTACCAGGATGCAGTGAAAAGACGGCCATCTATGTGTCAGCGAGCCCTTACCAACCCCCAAATCTTCTGGCACCTCACTCCCCGCTTCCCAGCTTTCAGAACTGTGAGAGATAAATGTGTCTTTATAAACTACCGTGTCTGTGTTATTTTATTACCAAAGTGTTAGCTGGCTTGACAGTGGGTCCACTCCTTTCCTGCTCCAGACTCCACTCAGAGTCAGACTTTTCTCATGTCACTTTGAATACAGCCCAAGGCAGTGGAAAGCACCATCTTCACCACCGGAAGAGGCTGCCTGGGTACCTTGAGTCCTTGGTGGAAATGGATGCAAGATACAGCAATTTGCCTTTCACTTTGTAAGGGATGTCGTGGCATGTCCCTTAAAAACAGGACTCCCATGAACTAGTGGGCCCCTGAATCTTTATAGGTTTATCTTCCACACTCTGGTGTCAGCTGGCTACTCATGCTCATTCTGGCTGATCAGCATGATGTCATGGCTAAAGGGATGTTCTTCAGGGTGTACAGTCCAGCTTGCTTTCAGCAGATAGGGAGCACTCTGGCTAGGACTCTCTATTACCTTGCCCTCATAAGCTCCCATTCCAACAGGGAGGTGACGATGTTCCGGTTGCACAGGTATAATGGCAACTCGGATACTGAGCCCAACATTTCACCATGGTGTTGCCAGTCTTGGAGAATTGTCCACCGCTTTCATCACTGAGTTTTGGTATGAAAACTGACTGAGGTTAGGGGAGTAGATAAAGGATCATGATTTTTTGTTTGTTCCTTTGGGCCTCCATCCTTAGGTTCCTTCCCATCTCTTCTTATTTTTGATTGCACATATGCAAGCCCATTGTTTTGGCTGTCCCACCTAATTTGCCCCTGGGGATGCCATGTTCTGTTAACCACCTGCACATCTCTAAGCTCACACCTGTCAAACTCCCAGGCTGTCAAGCTGATTTTGCAATTATTTGGATAATTGTACCCCCCAGGCTTTTGGCAATTAGGTGCTGCCACTTGGTCTCTATTGCTCTGGGACCACATTATCCTGTTGCAATAAAAGAGCCAAGTTGTAACACCCTCCCCTTGGTAGCTCTGGCTCGCAGAAGAAAGCCCCCACTGAGCTTAATGATGCTGACCAACAGATCCCCAATGGACTTGGTAAATGGGGCTCCTCTAAAATTTCTATGTAACATCCTTTGGTAGGACTTCTGACCTCTTATAACTAATGAGCATGCGTACTTCACTTAGCCACGGAATTCTTTCTTCCCATGCCATTGCCATGGTAATTCAGTTGAGTTTCACTGAACAAAGGTTATCACATCCTCTGTTTCTATGAGACCCTGGGGCAGGTCTTTGCTGGGAAGTAAAATTTTTTTCCCAAGATTGTGGCCCCCAGTCAATAAAATCCTTCACCCAGTCTCATATTAGGTCCCATGACCTAGTATCTCTTAAACACAGAACTCCCACGAACTTTCGTGAAGTGGTGGACCCACCAAAATCCAACCCCACAGATACTTCTAACCACTTACCAGTACATGCTCATTAGTTCTTATTTTGGAGCATAGTTCCTTTCTTTCGTCACCAGGTCCAGCATGTTCTTGCTGGGCTCTACTGTAACTTAACACTGGCTAAGACTGGGCAGCTAGAAGAGCAGATGGGGCAGATTCTGAGGGGGAGAGACTTCTGCTGTGGGCAGGAGTGCTACCTCTTAGAGAGGGGCTCCCTCTTAAGGGTTTGGAGGAGTGTAAAACACTAAGATTTTGGGGGGTTCACCCAGAGAGCTCCATTCTATGTGTCAGGGTCCCAGGTTTTCCAACCAGAGTTCTAACCTTGATTATAAATTTGCATAATGAAACTATTTAGTGATGGGTTGATTTGCTCTCCCACTGCTGGAGATAAGGGCCTCTTTGTAAACCATCAAAGAGGCTCTCTGGCCTTCACAGCTAATTTTCAATGTTTGGTCACTGCTCTCAGCTTTTCATTATCTCTTGGCAAGGCTCAATGCAACTTAATAACAGCCAGGCAATTCCACTGTCTCTATGCTCACTGCTCTCCCTTGGTCTACCCCATCTGCCTGCACTGATGCAGGCAGAAACATTTTCCTAAACCACCAGCAGTGAAATTTCCACAACTGGGTCACATCTTAGCCCAGAGACTCTGTGTACCCCACACATATTCAGGAAGGAACATTTTATTACCAGGCAGTTCCAAAACCCATCTTACTGCTCTTTTTTTTTTTTTCTTTTTAAAATTTATTTTATTCATACAAGAGCTGGGGTGTGGGCCAGAGGTGGAGGGAAGTGAGAGGATTCAGAGTGACACTGGGGAGCAGAACAGGCAGATAGACTGAAATACACTGCTGAGGGGAGCAAAACAGGAGAGGTCTGCTGCGCCATGTGGGTCACCTCTGTGGCTGGGGATTAAACTCATGCTGCAGTGGCTACAGAGAACTTCATAGTGCTGAAACTAACCCCTTTCACCACCAGGGAAGCCCACTACCTATTTTTTCAAACCATTCCTGTAATGTTCAGTTCAGGTGGTCTGGGAAGAATATGCTGAGACAAAATTAGGAGTGCAAAAGACTTATTTTACCTGTAAAAGATAAAGGTGAAGGAAGCAAGAGTGGGCCTCAGATGCCTTTGGATAGTGATGCTGCTCCAATACCTGTGAATGGAGGAAGGGAGCAAAATTAGGCAAGAAGAACCTTAAGCTATGAAGCAGACCCTTCTGAGTTGGAGTCTACTCAGGGGAAAGTGCCAGAATATGGTGTCCTATAGAGAAGTCCAGCAGTGGGCAGAAATAGCCAGCTTTATAGCCACACTGTGTTTGGTTGTCAGCTCAGGGCTGCCCAGAGAGTGGGCCTTATCTCTGACACTAATGGGTCCCAAGGGTGCTGTAGCTGGAGGCTGACAGCCAACCACCCACTGGCGGTTAAATGGCACACTCCTTAACAGGGATCTGAGATGCACAGCACCCTGGGGGCCACATCAGCTGTTTCATCTTCATGTCCAGTGCTTGCATCCTTGTATCAACTTGCCTCTGTATTTGAGACCTAGCCTTGGAAAAATATTCAGCTCAAAAATGCAAACAAATCACGCAGTGTACTCTGCCTAAACTCTTTACCATTGTGGACTGTGAGAAGCGGAAGGAATCTTGGGGCTTTGGGAACGTGTGTGAGCTGCCAAGCTTCTGCCTTCTTCACTGAAGAAGGAATGAAAGTGAGGTGGAGGGGGAATCAGCTGTTATTTGGGTGTGTGGAGTAAAACTGGCTCTCTCCTCAGAATGGTGTTTTAACAACTTAGGCAAAAAAAATTATGTGGAAGGAATCTGTTCCTTTTAATTTCTCTTGGAATTAGAAATCTGTAGCTTGCTCTTTTTTTTCTTTTCAATGAACCTATTATTTTGTCTGTATACTGGAGACTGAACATATTTGAATATAGTTGCTCAGAGCATCAGAAAGGGGACGTTTGGGATGATAAAAAGGTTAGGAGGTATGTGATGACTTAAGGAGCTTCCAGAGGAGTCCTTTGTTAGGAAGTGACTCTGATTAGGCTAAAAAGGTTGCTTGGAATTTTCTAACCTAAACAGTTACCCTGATATGGTTACACTTACTCATATTCTCAACCATGATAAAAGGAGAAGCTGGAAAGCAGCATGTGAATTTTTCTCACTAAGAAACAATATAATTATGGACACTGGGATCATTTTCTTAATTTCTTAGAGGAAACTGAGTCCCAAAGATTTTAGGAGACTTGGCTAGGATTACGGATATCTCAGAAGCAAAATTAGAATCCAGGTGTTTAATTCTTAGTGTTCTGATCAGTTATGCTCACTCGTAAAATGTCAGGAGCTCTGCCTCCCTACTCAAACTGAAGAAATATCAAGTAGGTCAGAAAGAATGAAGTAATTTCAGAGGCTCTTAGAGATCCTGAACCCAAATGTTGAAAGGGTATATAAGAAGTAACCATTCCCTATTATCTTTCCTAACAACACCCATAACAGAAATTTAACCAGATAAAGTCCCTATTATTGGTATAATTACATGATGTTATTACTGCTGAAGAGCAAAGTATTTAAAAGCAAACCTAAAGAAAGAAAAGGCAAGCAATGTGCCACAAGACATTAGAGTAGGGGCCCCTTTCTTTTCTCTCCTTTTGCCAACACTCTACTATAGGGCTTATGACTTCCATCAAGCCTCATTGCATTTACAAACTGACCTAGATTAACCTTCTGAAGTACTAATACTGTCTTGCTCAAAATAACCTTCAACAGCTCTCCATTACCCACCAACACAGGCTACCTTCTTTATTTCGATATTCAAGACTTCCCAGTCTTACTTCCTACTACTCCTGTCCCTCTGCGGGACCTACAAGACTTCCTTCCAATTTCTACAATAAATATTATGTTTCTCTGCCCTGAGACCTTTGCATATAGTCTTGCTGCCATTTCTCCTCCCCCAGACTTTTCAAGATCCAGATTAGATACCACCCTATTCAAGTTGAAAGGGAAGACCTTAGGTAGAATTTTATTTGTTGCATTCATATGGCACTTGCCGTAAAGGTTCCCCGTGCTATCTGAAAGTGTAACATTCCTATTTGGTATGATTTGGTAGGTTATTTTTTGGGTCTGGAAATGTTATTTTGATGTAAATTAATGGTAAAAGTATTCCCAGACACCAAAAAGAACCTACTAATCATACCAAATAGATGTTTTACTTTCAGGTAGCAGAGGAAATCTGTACCTTTTCTTGGGCTTGCAGAAAATTTCAGCATATTCAAAACTTGTTTATAAAATCTCCAACTCACAGTCATTCATGTCTTTGGCTAGCCTAGCAACTTGGTGAACCAAATTTAGCTCAACTTCCTGTTCCTTCATACCTGTTCTTCCAATTTAAATTCCAAAATATAGACTTTAATCTTTTCTTTTAGATCCAAGCTTCTAGACAACACCCAACCCCCCATAAACTCTGTTCACTAGTCTGGCTTATTCTGAAAACATAACCAAGTCCCTCCTTCCTAAAAACAAAATAAACATAAGACTTCTCCTTTCTTCAAATGAAAGTACACTTTTATTTTAAAAAATTTATTTACTTATGCATACAAGAATTTATGCATACAAGGCTAGAGGTGTGGGTGGTGGAGTGAGAGAATTCACCAGAGACAGAGTGGGGAGCAGAACAGGCAGATCTACTGACACACTGCTGAGGGGAGCAGTGTGGGAAACAGGAGAGGTCTGATACACCTTTGGGTGAGCTACCTGGCCAGAGATCATAGAACTCAGGCCACAGTGGCTGGCGATAGCTTGATAGTGCTGAAACCTGAGACTATCTTCTGCACTACCAGGGAGGTCCCAAAAGTACCCTTTCTCCTTAAAATACACACACACACACACACACACACACACACATTTCTGTCTTTACAGTTTGAGCATCAGTCTTCTGAGGCTTCTGGAAAGTCAACCATAACATCACTTGTACTGCCAAATACGTCTTTCCTCCTACTGAGTACCTCTCTTCCATGAACTCTTTAACTTACTCCTGAATGCTTCTCCAGTTTCCATGCCCTCATCTGCCCCATATCTCCTAAGATCTGTTCTTGGGTCCTCTGCAAAATTTGACATCTATGAGGATCTGTCTGTAGCCCTAACTTTTCTTCTAAGCTTCATTTCCAGTTCTTTGTTAGTGTATGTATACCTCACATACTTGTCAACATGGCAATGTGAAAAAGTTGATTTATTGTATTTTTCTTCCTTTCAGTTCTCCTCAAATCCTGTCTCCTGTCCTTTCAGTCATAACCATTGGCATACCTTCTTTCAGTTATTTATTTTTAATCACTCTTACTGCATAACTTTCTCTGCTAGTCCATTTAGGAATTGGCCACAGATTAATAGGTGTGCTTTTTGAGGTAACAATTTCAGTAGAGTTGTTGGTGGTAGTGGTGACAGTCTCAGAAAACTCAAAGAAGAGATGAGGAAAGAACTGTAGGACTGGAAATTGGCTCCAAGTTAATTTTTGATGAAACCTTCACCAATGTACATAGAACTTTCTCTTTTACACTCTCAAATAAAATCATCTTCTTGATTATATATTAATGTAATTTCTTTTTTCGAGATGTAATTCTAATTCTCTGCCTTTGCCATAAATATGGCAATTCCATAAATTGGCTTATTTGCCAAATTGTAAGATTTATAAAGCACAGGAGCCGCATACTTTGGGTAAAGACCTTGGTGTCACCTTTGCCACCTGTGCTGATGGTGTCCCTTTGAGACTGACTGCTTCCTTGAGGAACAGATGGCAGTGAAGACAGGTGACTCAGAGGACTCCTGGTCTTCTGTGTTCAGCATGCATGGGTGGGGCAGCTCCTTCACCTCCCTAACTTTGTATTTACTACAGATAGTGTCCTAATCACTAAAGTGTTACTCAAGTTGGGAGAGTCCATTCAATTTCACATTAAATAAGTAACAAAAAAACCAAACCAAAACAAAACAAAACAAACACCTCTTTACACCTCCAAGGTGGGGAGATGATAACGCTAGCTCTACCTCCCTGGAGGGACACTTCCACCTGGATCCCAACCCCCACACTCTTGCTGTTTCTCCCTCAGGCCTGGGCCGGTTTGATGACTCTAATCCTTCTATAAAGCTTCTCCTGGAATGCTTTGCTTCCTAGGTTGGGAACTGGTAGGTGGACTTTGCCCTGCTGGACCCACGCCTAACTTCTGAATGCTGGGGGAAGGGGAAAGAGAGCTGCTGTGAACGCGGCAGTTGCATTTACTATTTTTCAGTCCTAAATAAGTGCACAATAAATACTGTCTGTCTTATAAATGATAACCTTATCCAACGCCCTGCAAAGTAACTTAAATAAACATCCCTTTTGCATATTTCAACTGCTAAAATCTAGGAAGGCAGCTTTAGTACAATTTAACCACAGCAAACATATTATATTGGTGGAATGTAGTTTGCAAAGCACCCCCGACCTCACTTCTCTGGGTACAATTTCCCCATTTTTTGAAATGCTAACCACTAACATGGATTCACAATCTTGGGTCGAGTTCCCTTCCGTTTGGAAAGACCATTTCTATTCTACGTACATGTACAGCCTCCGTTTCCATTCATTACTTCAACTAATATTAAACGGCTGTTATGTGCCAGTCCCTGTTGTAGGCTTTTCAGATTATGTAGGAAACAAGTGATCCTTGCACCTGCTGGACCTTGTCGTAGGACGAGACTAACGATGAATATAATTTTTAAAGTGATATAGTTAAGGTGATAAATACAATGCAGAGAAAGGTATCAGGCAGGAAAATGATTTGTGGAGGCCAGGGGACAGTGGAAGAAAATTCAGGGCTGACGTTCTGGCTCAGGTTGGGGAAAAGGGTGAGGAGCTGAAGTGCTACAGATTCTGACGTCGGGGGACAGGGGCGTTATTTGCTGGAGAAGGTGACGGAAGGGTGTTTGGCTTACGCAGGGGAGGTGAAGTGCAGAAAGGTATCTGGACAGATTCCTCGTTGAGAAGACTCGAGGCGGGGACCGATTTTCCAGCTGAGACGAGAAGACGCTCCGGCTGGCGGCTTCCCAACCAGGACGCGGCGGGGGTCGCAACCACTACGCCCCCAAAATGGCCTCCAGATGCCTCTCCACCGCCCGCTGGCCCACGTGACCCGCCCCGCCCACCCGGGCTGGCGACCCCCAGTTCGGGTCCTTTCGGCGGAGGCCCCGCCCCTTACTGGAAAAAGACCAATAGAAGGGAGGGTAAGGCGGGGCGGGTGGTGACGACCAATGGGGGTGGAGCTCCACGGGGAGTAACAGGTTGTTGGGAGGGGGAGAAAGGAGGGAGCGCGGAGGGACAGAGGGGGAGGGCCTGGGAGCCGCGCGTGCAGCTTCGCCCGAGCCCGAGCCCGAGCCCAACCCCGAGCCCGAGCCCGAGCCCGGGAGCGCCGAGCCCGGCTGGGGTGAGTGAAACTGGCGGGGGCAAGGGTACCTGAGAGGCCAAAACGCCCTCAGCTACATCTTTGAGGGGCGGGGGTCGAGGCGATTGGAGGTACCAGGGCACAGGTGCTGGGTTAGAGGAGGAAGGGAGGTACAGGTACGGTGGGAAGACTGATTCAGAGCTGGCTCCTACTGTAAGGTGCCAGAGGCAAGTGGTTGGGAAGGTGCCAGGTGAGGCTAAGGCTATTCCCTGGGCAAGAAAGCGTTTCAGAGCCAGGATATCTCTGGAGGTCAGACGCCGGCCCCGGGGGCAGAATTTCTCCTGGAGATCGGGGTGGTGGTGGGAAGGAATAAGTCCCAGATGGACAAAGGGAACTGCCGCCTGAGGTTCGGAGGCGTAAAGGGGAGGATTTCAGAGAAGTGCTGTTTCCTGGGGTTCGTCCCTGCCCCCACACCTGCCCTCCGCCCCCCACTGGCGATCTGAGTAGTAGGGCGGACACCTCCTGCTGACTTTAAGATAACAGAGGTGTAGACTCTTTCTTTAACCTATAGGTGAAGACAGTTGCCTCTAAGCGACACGGTAGGGCAGAACAAGAGGACACCCCCTTTTCTTTGCTAGGTGTGAAACCAAGGCTTTCTGTTTGTGCCCTGCTTTGCTTTCATGCCAGGGAGAATTTTTCCTTCTTGATTTTGAGAATGCACTCCAAGAGTGGGATGTGAGCAAGCATAAATTCCTGGACCTACAAAATGTAAATACTAGAATTACTTCTTTCTGACAAGGCTCCTTTCCGGTAGCAAATGTCAGACCCTTCCCTAAACACACACATACCCTCTTCTGTATCTCTATCTAGTTGGGTCCGTTGGGTGAGCCTTGGCAACCTAAACAGTTCCCTTGCTACCTCTCAGAACATCTGTGACATCCCACCAGGCATCCCTGATTCGGGGCATAATGGCTGTCAGAATGGCATTGCAGGACAACAGTTAGGACTCCTCAAGGAGAACCCAGAATAGGAGAACTAGCTCTTGCAGGTGTCCAGGCTGGATCAGAGGTGCACATTGGGGCCCAGACAAAACGGAGGCAGATTTCCTTGCCTTAGGCAGCTTAGGGAACCAGAGCCAGCCTTAACGTGGCCCCTTTGATGCCCTGCCTGAGGAAAGTTGTTGTAATTGGGAAATAATTAGCAGCCTCTATGTTGTAGACAGGCTGCCTGCACGTGCCTCTACACCTCGTCTTTGATCCTGGATATTTGGATATGGGGGACTGGTTCTAGGGACTGCTAATCCAGAGATTTGCCAACCCCTAAGAGAATCCTGGCTTCCTAGAACCCTTCCTGCTTTTCCCAGGCTGACCTGCACCATCACCCATGAGAAAGGTGAGGCAGGAGGACTGCTTCTCTTCATGCCAGGAAAGGGAGAACTAAGGAGCAGGGAGCTGGCCAAGGCAGTGTGGGATCTGGACTATAACTTCGGGAACTTGAGAAGGAGGGGCATAGAGACAAAGTCTCCCTGTCACACATTGGCCTGTCACTCACCCAGTTTGTGCCTCTGTTCCTCCTGCCTGTGCCCTCCCCTTCTTCTGCATCCACCTTCAGAGCCGTGGCCTTGGCATCTAGACTGGACCAAGTCCCTGCCCATGGTTTTCCCCTCTGCCTCCTCTGTGGTGTGGAATGTCTCTGGTCTGCATTACAAGCTGCTAGTGGAGTCCCTGACCCTCCCCTTCCTCTTACCTCTCAAACCAGTCCAGCCAGTTTGCAGGGGCCCAGTTTCTTGTTGTGTTCCCCTGCCACTGGCCAAGCAGCTCTATCCTGGCTCTCAGGTTTCGCCGTTTTCAGTGGACTGAGCCAGGAGTCCACTTGGAGGGGGTTCTTTTTGGAACCACACAGAACCTTCTTATCTCAGTAACTATGAGAAAACCCGAGCCAAATGATCAAGGTCATTGAGTTGTCCTTTTCTATTTTGATCATTTGCTTTCCTTGTTACCTCTAAGGGGAGTCTAATTCAGAGATGTATAAATCTGCCAATTATGTGGCCTCTAGCATATTGCCCAGCCCTGTGTATATCAGTTCTTTCTCTGCACACACCCGAACCACCCCACCCCCACTTCCGGCCAGGAGTCCAGAGACCCTGTTCCTCCTCCTCCGAAGCCAGCCACTTATGGCTGGGCTGGTGGTGATGGAATTGGGGCAGGGCAGGCTAATGAGTAACTCGGAGAAATGGCTGTCTGGTACAGGTTCGGAGTTTTCCCCTTCCCTTACTTCCCCTTCTTTGCAGGCAGGAATGGCAGAGGCAGATTTATGAAGATTAATGTGGCTGGTTCTCTTTCTAGAGTACAGCTGGTGAGGAGCACTCTGGGCACATGCCAGAGGAGGAAAAAACAGGGCCAGGGCCAGGGCCAGGCATCTGGTAAGAGCTAAGGCTCTGGATTCCATGTTGGTTGGCACTCTCGCTCACTGTTTACCTGCTTTGGGGCTTATGCAAGGCCTTGGAGCGGCCCTGTTCCCTTGGCCCCGCCCCCCTGTCCTCTGTAACTGAAGGCGGATAGGTTTCCAGTTTTCCATGTTGAATCATTTAGAGTCCTGCTTTCTGACCTGCCCAGCCCTCCTGGCCCCTAACCCATGTGTGCTAGGACTACAAGTGGTTGAGATAAGGGAGCCATTGTGACCTGGGGGTGCGCTTGCTGCTGTGTCTCAACACGTTAGTGGTGTTGCACAGGTGAGGGGCTACGTGTGCCTCTGAGCCTGGACTGGGAACTCCTTGACCTGGATCTGGAAGATCAGCAGATGCCTTGACTGGGTAGAGCTGCATCATGAATAAATCATGTGACTTCTGTGCAGTCTAGGCACATCTGGTTTCGACATCTTGACCAAATAGGGGGCGTCCAAGCCAGGAGAGGCCCAGTAAAGGAGGCAAAGGAGAAATGACTGAGAGGGGTTCGTGGGCGAATCTCCCCACTGCTGTGGAGTCTGCCTTGGTTCTGGATACACTGTCTAACAAATAACAAATGCTTTTTAACATCTACCATGTGCTAGAACCTTAGGATCAAGAGTCAGCTGAGAGCCTTTGCCCTCCAGGAGTTTATGATCTAGCTGTGGAGTCAGACAGGAAAGCAATCATCACTCCAATAAAAGTGTATAACTAAACCCAGGCAAACTCAGTGAAGGACAACTGTAGCACATACAATGCAGATCTGACCTACTTTGTGGGAGGGGATGGTCAGGGAAGGCTTCTCTGAAGAAAATGAGTCTTCCTGAGAACCCGGTGAAACCAGGAAGTTCCTGTTGAAAGGCACAGTGCCTGTGCAGGGTGTCCTCTTGTCAGTTATGGGACAGGTGTAAGCATTCATGTGTTATATCTTATGGTTTCCCCTCTTTTTATAAGAGTGGAACCTAAATAAATAAAACCCCAAAACCTTAAGTGTATAACTTGATACATTTTTACAGTGTTATAACCTCATGTAATTATTATCTAATAACCTAATGAGCTATTATCATGAGGTAATTTTACAGAGTCCTATTTTATAGATGAGGAAGCTGAGGCTCAGGAAGGCTGTGACTTGCCCAAGGTTATGCACATCTAGGGAAGAGCCGAGCGAGTATTCCTAACTTTAGTACAGGCCTTTTCTACTGCATGAGGCTTCCGGAGAACTTGCCTGCTTGCCCTGAAGCTTCTTTTCTGGTTCCATTTTTTTTTTAATTTTTATATTAGCTTATTGTTACATATTTCTGTGCATTTTTCCATCTCAGTTGCAATCCCCTTGAGTTCTGGTTCCATTTTTTACTTATATTGCAACATAGTGTCCTGCCGATTAAATATCTTGATCTTTGGAAGAACCAAGACAATGCTTGGTCAAAGCCCTTCCCTATGACCAAATGCTGGAAGGAGGTGTGTGTGTGTGTGTGTGTGTGGGTGTGTGTGTGTGTGTGTGTGTGTGTGTGTGCGCGCGCGCGCTTTGTGTTCATGGATGGGCCTTAAGGTGGTTTACCTACCTCTTGAGATGTCTATGGTTAGTTTGTGTGGGTGGTCTCCCGGGGTGGGGAGAGTGCATTGCTTTCCAAATTCTCCAGTGGGGTTTCACCACCAAAAAGGTAAAGAACCATCACCTATAAAGGGCTCCTCCCAGGGCCTGTCTCTGGAGGGGAAGGGTTAGGAATGCTTGGAATGCTGTCCTCCCACAGCATACAGTTTCCCCCACTAAGCCCTTGCTTATACAGAGCTTGTCCCCTTGCTCCCCACCCAGTTATCCTGGGCTCCCTAGTTCTTCTACAGTCTCTGTGACGGCCTTGCCCAGTTTCTCAAGGAGGCTGAGCTGGGTGTTTGTGTTTCTGTGTGACCCTGTAAAAGGATCTTCTTCGAGTTTGGTAATATGCTCTGGTGGAGATTAGCAGAAGGGCTGGGAAGCTGGATTTCTGGTTTGATCAGAGGAGAACCTCTCCTCAAGTTCCTGGAGCCAGAGCGTACCTGGGTACATTCCAGTTGCTGACTCTGAGCTTGGGAATGCGGACCTGGGACCTGACCCATGGGGAGTCTTGGCTCTGGCCCTCAGATGGGATAAGTCTGCCTGGCTTGGGCCCCCAGGGATTGGCACTCTTAAACATTGCTTAAGTTCTATTTTTTAATAGATATAGTTCTAAACTCAAAAGGACAAAAAGATTTATAGTAGAAAACCAATCACTCCTATCCTTGTCCCCAGCCCTCAGTTCTCCTAACACAGAGAAAGCTCTACTATCAGTTTCTTCGCGTATTCTCCCAGAAGTGGGGTGGCTTTTCATTGGAGGTGGGGCAGGCTGGGAAAGGCACATGATGGTTCCGCATGTGTGTCTTCAAACTCTTGACAAAGCCATACTCTGCTGTCTATATCAGAGGAAATGGTTCCATATCAGTGGGTCTCAAAGCATGGAGTGTGACCAGTAGCATCAACCAGCATCAACTAATTAGAAATCCCAGTCCTTGGCTGCCCCCTCAGACAACTGAATCAGGAAGTGGGAGAGGGCACAAGGTCCAGCAGTCTGTTTTAACAGGCCCTTTGGTTGATTCTGCTGATAAGATAAAGTGTGACAATCACTGTACCAGATAGAAGGATCTGACAGGGCAGGTGGCACTTCCTGGGTTTGTTTCCACTCTCGCAGCCTTAAACATGTTCCCCATCTTCTAGCACCCCCTCCCCCTTCCACGGAGCAGACACCCACCATGACTGAATCCCGCGGCCCTGTAGACCACGGAGTCCAGATTCGCTTCATCACAGAGCCAGACGGTGATGCAGAGATGGGCACCCTCCATCGTGCTCGACGCCCCGCGAAGGATGCCAGAGCCAGTACCTATGGCGTGGCAGTGCGTGTGCAGGGCATTGCTGGGCAGCCCTTTGTGGTGCTCAACAGTGGAGAGAAAGGTGGTGACTCCTTTGGGGTCCAAATCAAGGGGCCCAACAACCGAGGGGCTCCAGGAGCTCTGAGCTCCCACTCAGAAATCCCTGAGAACCCCTATTCCCAGGCCAAGGATTTTGCTGCCCCCTCTCATGGCAGCATGTCTGATGAGGAACCTGGGGCCCACCAGAGTGGAAGGCTGCTCCGCTCCCAGTCCCACGCCTCACTGACAGACCCTGCTCCTCTGGGTCCGAGCAACAGGAGCACCAGCCTGCTGGAGCTGGCCCCTGAAGGGAGCACCATTGACACTGCTCCCCTGTCGTCAGTGGACTCCCTCATCAACAAGTTTGACAGTCGCCCTGGGGTCCAGACACGGGGCCGCACTGGCCGCCGCATGCGGGCGCTGCCCCCGGAACAGCGTAAGCGGAGCCAGAGCCTGGACAACCGGCTCCCACGGGACACCCTGGAGGAACGGGAGCGCCGGTCCCCCAACCACTGGACCCCGACCACAAAGCAGGACCACCACGCAGGCAGCTCAAAGCAACCATCCCAAAGCCAGAGTCCTTTCAGCAGTCTCAGCCGCTCCCATCGGACCCAGGACTGGGTTCTTCAGAGCTTTGAGGAGCCGCAGGGGAGAGCACAGGACCCTGCCATGCTGCAGGTTAGACCTCACCCTTCTCAGCCCTGGGACCTCTTGTTGATTCATATAGACTGGGACAAAAGTCTGCACCCTCTTTCTCCCCTCTATACCTCCAGAGGTGGTAGTCACTTGTACAAGAGACTTCCCTGGGAGAGACTCTGAAGGGACTGTGACATCACCACTCCCAAGCATGCCTTGCCTCACCATTAACTGTGCCTCTGTCACCAGCACCGGCTAGGGCTGCAGCATACGTAAAGGCAGGCTCAGGGGATACCCAGTACCCCCATTCTTCCAGGGTGTCCCATAGGAGTCAATGCCCCTTCCAAAAATCCCTTTATCTCCCGCTCAGCAGTGCAAGTTAGCAGGGAAGTAACTTTCCCAAGACACGCACTCTTTCTAAAGTAAATCATTGACAAATTCTAGCACATTAACTGTCATTAGTAACAAATTACTGGGACAAGCTGCTTGAGATCCGGTTGAAGAAAATCTGGTTTGACCCAGCAGCGGCAGTGTGTCCGCTGGGCCTGCTCCCTCGCCTGTGGCCCAGGCCTCCAAACTGTTGCCTCTTTATCCCACATCCGGGTCATGCACCTGGTTTTAAAAATCCTGGCTCCCTCCACTTCATCTGAATCCCTTGCAGCCTTCTGACTTCTTTTCCTTGGGCTTCCCCTTTTGTAGTTCAAATCAACTCCAGACCTCCTTCGCGACCAGCAGGAGGCAGCCCCGCCAGGCAGCGTGGACCATGTGAAGGCCGCCATCTACAGCATCCTCAGGGAGGGGTGAGTGGGTCATGCCCCTCTCTTTTCTTTCTTTTAGCCATGTTCTCCATCTTCCCTCCTCTTTGCTCTTCTCTTGTCCCTCTACCTCTTCCCCTCCTAACCTTTGCTTCTGTCCTTTGATTCTCCAGAAGCTCAGAAAGTGAAACCTCAGTGAAGAGGAAGGTCAGTTTGGTGCTGGAACAGATGCAGCCCCTGGCGGTGAGTGGCCTCTTGGTGAGTCGGGGTCAGGGTTAGGACTTTGGGATCTGGATCTGGACTCACTTCCTCCCCTGAATGTTTCTGTCAGGTGACTTCTGGTTCTGCTAAGGCCCTGGCAGGGCAGGGTGAACTCACTCAGAAAGTGGCGGAGCTACAGCAAAAGTTGGAGGAAGAGGTGAAGGTGAGGAGAGGCTAGAGAGGTGCAGAAGGGGTGAAAATTCAGAGGAAAATCCTGGGTTGGGGTCGGCTCTTCTGAGTGATGGAAGGAGCCCCTATGTGTCTCGCGAGCTGAGACGGGTGCGCTCTCTGGAGCTTCGAGAGGAGGAGCATGCTCAGCAAGCTGTCCAGCTACTTTCTGTAACATTTCCTTTTCCACAGTTTGCTAATTCTATTGTTGAGCAGATTACTTACTTCAGTTCTTTTCATCATCACTTAATGATGGCAACAATAGTAATTGTCATTTAATAGCATCATTTTTTATAGTAGCTACTGTTCTGAGTAATTTGTAGTAATGATAGTGACTATGTTAGAAGGCACCCTGGGCCCTTTTATGATGAGAAAGTGGAAGGTCAGAGAGGTTGAGTGAGTTGCTCAAGGTAGCACATTCCGGAGTAGGAATTTAAAAATTCAAGTCAGTTTTATTCTAAAGTTTTTCTGCTTCCCTCACCCCCTTTTAAATACTGCTTCTGCCTCTCACAGTATTTATTGTGTTATTTGTAGTTGGTGTTCGGTAACTGTTAAATTGTAACCCCCTTTGTTTCCTCCAAGAGACAAGTATATTGAGTAAGTGGTGGGTTGTAAAATCAAACTGAGCTCAAATCCTGTTACCCATACTTGTTTACTGTATAACTGATTTGGATAGGTTCTTCAACTGTTCCAAACCTATTTCCTTAACCCGCTGTGCCACCAGGGAGGGCCCGCTGGAGGTGTTTTAAACACTCACAGAAAACCAGGACTTGTTAGGAAGATTTAAAATACAGATGTAACAATGTTTCTATCAACTGGGGACCATGTATACAATGTGGTCCCTATATAGCCTGGGGTATCATGGGGTATAATGTCTAGCTAGGTTTGTGTGATGTTTGCACATTGATGAGATCACCTAATGACTCATTTCTCAGAGTGCATTTCCCAGCATTAATTGACACACGACTAATATATTTATATGCAGAGTCCCCAGGACAGTGCCTGTCATATAGTATCAGTAAAAGGTAGACATTCCCATTTTTCTGTGCTCTGAGGATTTTCCCTGCTCCTCCACCTGCTTCACTCTAATTTCCTTTTCCAGAAGCGGCAGAAGCTGGAGCCATTCCGGGCAGGGCTGGAGGAGCAGCTGGAGGAGAAGACAGAGGAGTGCATCCGCCTGCAGGAGATGCTGGAGAGGAAGAAGGGGGAAGCTCAGCAGAGCACCAAGGAGTGAGTGCTGCTGATGGAGCATGAGGGCCACTTGGGGTACTGAGGGGCATAGAGTGAGATCTCCAGAAGCTGAAAGGGGCTGAGAGAAGTGGCTTAAAAACTGGCCCTTTCTCTTTACCTTCCCTGTTAGTAATGGTGATAGTGCATGGGTTAGCTAGCTCCTTGGGGTGCCTCTGTGCCTCTGGTTCCTTATGTGGAAAATGGAGTTCGTAGTAGTACCTGTCTACAGGATTGTTGTGATGACTCCGTCATCCATTCAGCAGGTGTTTTTGCAGTGAATGCAGGGTGACAGGCATGAATCTAGATTCCTGGGGCCCTCAGAGAACTGTACAGAAAAGCCCTGCTCTCTAGATGCAATGTCTGGTGACGGGGAACAGACAGTAAACAATAAATGTAGCATGTGAGTAAATTTGTACTAGGTGAGAGGGTGATAAATAGAGTAGGTTAAAGCGGATCACATGGGCTGCATTGTGACAGGTTGTAATAGCAAATCAGGTAGTTGGGGGAAGGCATGTTAAAGTTTAAACATAGACTGGAAAGTTTACTTTTTTTTTTTGGTAGGAGGTTTTAATGAAGTAAGACATATGTTTAGAAAACTGCCTGACACATGCTCAATTATGTTATCTATAACTATTAGGCTCCAGAACGTGAAGCTTCTCCTGGATCAGAGTGAAAGGGTCCGGCGTGGGCTAGAGATGCAAGTGATGGAGCTACAGGACAAGCTGAAACAAGCCCAGGGGTCCGACTCTTCAAAGAAAGCACTTATGAAGGTGGGGAGCAGTATTGAACCCCATCTTGTTCCTCCTTTCAGATAGAGCATGCTCAAGTCTCCCCAAAGTCTGGGGAGTAGGTAGTGTAATACAGATATCTCTGAGAGTGTGTTTTCAGGCCAACTTTCTGGTGGGTGGGACTAGGGCCCCAGAATGGTGAGCTTTTTTTATTATAACTAGATATCTTGGAGGACAGAGAGCACCTGGTACTGTGCTTAACCTGGTGCTCAATAAATATTTTCTGATTGACTAAATGAGTGAATGAATAGAAGGTGGATCCTAACTAACATGATGACTTCTGTACTTCTCCCTTCACTTTCCCCAGGACCTGTTAGAGAGTCGGGAGCTTCTGGAAGAAGTCTTAGAGGGGAAGCAGCGGATAGAGGAGCAGTTGAGGCTGCGAGAGCGGGAGCTGACGGCCCTGAAGGGGGCCCTGAAGGAGGAGGTGGCCTCGCGGGACCAGGAGGTGGAGCATGTCCGCCAGCAGTGCCAGCGAGACACAGAGCAGCTTCGCCGGAGCATGCAAGATGCGACCCAGGCATGTGACACAAGTGGCGGACTGGAAGGGCTGCCTTGGGGCCTTAGTATTTTTGGACTTTTCATGTCTACAACTGGAGCTTCCCCTAGGGGACACATATAAAATATGATGAAAACCGTGGCCAGGAAACCTCCATGGATAGAGGGAGAACACACAGGCTGGCATGTGTGTGTGTGACCAGCATCCCAAGGGGAAGTTATGGGGGGACCAAGAAGGGGTTTTCTGTAGATGATGGAGAGGTGGATTATAACTTGGGGAGAGAACCGTCTGCTAGCACGGAATCAGAGTGTGCAGCTGGCGCACCGGACCTGAGCTGCCCCTTCTCCATTCACAGCTTGGCTTAAGTGAGCTCTTCCCGTGGAGCCTCCTGGCCCCTTACTCTCCTCTTCCCTAGGACCAAGCAGCTTTAGAGGCTGAGAGGCAGAAGATGTCGGCCCTGGTGCGTGGGCTGCAGAGGGAGCTCGAGGAGACCTCAGAAGAGACAGGGCATTGGCAGAATATGTTCCAGAAGAACAAGGAGGAGCTTAGAGCCACCAAGCAGGAGTAAGGACCTTGCCCCTCCCAAAAATATTAATCTGTAGTACTTTAATCCCTTTCTACTCATGCTGTGCTCTACTCTTCTACACAGCCACCTTCTTCCCTCCTGAGAGTGAGTGCCCCATGTATTGGACTCCAGGGAGGTGTTTTTGCTATCCTGCTGCCCTCTCCCAGACAAGCAGACTAACACTGACCCCTTTTCCTTTTATTTTACCTTGCTGGGCTCAGACTTATGCAACTGCGGATGGAGAAGGAAGAGATGGAAGAGGAGCTTGGGGAGAAGGTGGAGGTCTTGCAGAGGGAATTAGGGCAGGCCCGAGCTGGGGCTGGAGATGCTCGCCAGATGGAGGAACTCAAGAAGGTAACGAGGGGCATAAGACAGGTGGGGGTTATAGGCACCTGCCTTGCTTCCACGAGCACCTCCCCACTGTCTCATGTGGTTCCTTTCAGGCCCCACCTGCCTGTTCAGCTTTTATCTTTTCTCAGCCTGCTGCTGCAGAGTGCGGGTTTCCTCCCTGAGTGTAGCAGTTTCTAGTGGAAAGGACTCTCAGTGCCCAGATTGGGTTATAGCCAGAGGCTGCTGGCCACCTCCCAAGGGACCTCATGGCAACAGCTTTTAGGTGGATTTGTGAAACACAAGGGTTATTTTTGCAAGGCCTGGAACCTTATTTGGTCAGTGTAGCAAGAGCTGCTCTGTCTCAGGGACTCATTAACTACATTTTGGAAACAAATGTTTACAGTTAGAATGCCAGTTTGTTAGCCTACAATGAAGTATTGTCACATGGACAAGAACACTTGCATTGGCATGGCCAGCTGACCCATGTGGAAAGCCAAATTGTAACTTGAAGGCTGCTCAGGGAGTAGAGAATCTTGACATGAGGCGTTTAAAAAGGCCTGATGTTTAACATTTCAGCTCCCCACTCACCAAGACATGGCCTTGGAGGGGAGCGGTAACACTTGAAGTTCATCAGAGAGACCCTCTCTGGTCTTTCCTTTTCCTTTCTTTTAAATCCTCTTTATAAAATCAAACATGAATGATACTCCAAGAAAGATAAGGTAATAAAACAGAGGTGAATACAAATACTTTCCTCATGTTTCTAAAATTGTCGAAAACAGTTAATTATTTTGGGTGATTTTTGTTAATTTTAGGGAATTTACAACTTATGGTCTGAGGATCCTTTGAGTCTACATTTCCTTGATTCATTTTCCTGGATATGTAATAGATGCTGCGTTAACCAGTATTAATTAATCAAAGCTTATTTAGCATGTCTATAACATGACATTATTTGAATCAAGGATCGTTTAAAGTCTGTTCACTATATTATCTGGCATAGTGAACTTAGACATTCCTCTGAATAATTTCAGTTGATATTTATTGTGCCAAAATAAAAAAAGGTATTAACTAGCGTTTCATGTATTTCATATGTTGTTTGTTTTAGTAAGTATTTGAGCAATAAACAAAATATACATTAGGAAACAGATTAAGCAAGTCCAATATGGACCACATACTGTGTTTTTCTTCTTTTTGTTAATATCTCTGTGTTATATAACCTGTCAAACTAATTATGGTACTTTCTGAATTTCAGAAGAACATAATAGCTAATTAATTAGAACCAGAAACTCACTTTTTTTTTTTAAAGATTATTTATGCATACAGAACTGGGGCACAGGCCAGAGGTGCAGAGGGTGAAAGGATTTATCGGAGACAGAGTGGAGAGCAGAACAGACAGATTGAGGAAGTACACTGCCGAGGGATGCAGTGGGCCATATGGATCTCCTCCGGGGCAGGCAGGGACCGAACCAGCACTGAAGCGGCTGCCTCTAGCTTGCAGTGCTGCACTTTAACCCACCGCACCACCAGGGAGGGCCCCTCACTTAATTTTTTTAAAAAAGAAGTCAGAGTGGCACAGTATACAGTGTATCATATATCTTCACTTTTCAACATATTATTTTTTTTAATCTAACAATCCTGTTGTATCCATATTATCATCTGCTCTCACTCCATCTAACTTTAATGCAGATTTAGTATGTAGCATAAAATTCAGCATTTTAAAGTATAAATTTAGGGCCCTCCCTGGTAGGGCAACAGGTTAAAGCATAGTACTGTGAAGCTGTCCACAGCCACTGCAGTATGAGTTCCATTCCCGCCAGGGAGCTGACCACGTATAGCACACCAAACCTCTCCTTTCCTGCCTGCCGCTCCCCTCAGCAGTGTTTCAGTACATCTGCCTGCCCTACTCCTGACTCTGTCTCTGGTGAAACCTCTCACCCCCCACACCTCGGGCCTGTATCCCAGTTCTTGTATATATAAATAAGTCTTAAAAAAATAAATAAAGTATATAATTTAGCAGTATATTTTGTAGTATATTCACAGAACTATACAACCATTACTACAATCTAACAACAATATTTTCATAACCCCCCAAAATAACTCATTCACAGTGACTACTTCCACCCCTTTATAACTACTATGGTTGTGCCTATTCTAAGCATTTCATAAGTGGACTCATCATTTATGTTTGACTTCTTTTATCTAGCACAGCATTTTTTAAGGCTTATCGATGTTGTAACACAAGTATTTAAGGCTTATCGATGTTGTAACATAAGCATTTTTTAAGGCTTATTGATGTTGTAATGAAGTATTAGTGCTTCATTACTTTTCATGACTGAATAGCATTCCAATGTGTGGATATGCCACATTCTATTAACAAATTAATTGAATGGATTTCTTTTAAGATTTATTTATTTATGCATATAAGAACTGAGGTACAGGCCAGAGGTACAGGGAGTGAAAGGATTCACCAGAGACAGAGTGGGAAGCAAAACAGGGAGATCAACTAAAACATACTTCTGAGGGGGCCAGGGGGCGAGACAGTAGAGGTCTACTGCACCATCTGGGTAGTCTGAGGTAGATCCCTGCCATGTGGCCAGGGTCAAGCTCGTGTGTGTGTGTGTGTGTGTGTGTGTGCGTGCGTGTGTGTGTGTGTGTGTGTGTACCTTCAAAGTGCTGCAATTTAACCCCTTGTGTCACCAAGGGGATTTGAATCATTTCTATAGTTTAGCTATAATGGACATTCATGTATAAGTTATATATGAACCCTCTTTCACTTCTTGCATATTTATATATTAGTGGAGTTTCTGGGTCATATAGGAAAGATGGTTAACTTTTTGAGCAATTGTCAGATCGTTTTTGCAAGGAACCATGCCATTTTAGGTCTCCCCGCACCCAAAAGTATGGGAGCACGATGGTTCTTCATATTCTGGTAGCCCATGCTGGGTCTCTTTGCCTTGGCACATTTCCTTTCCCTTTTAGGAGCTGCACCAAACACAGGAGGAGCTGAAGGATGTGCAGGCAGAGCAGCAGAGCCAGGAGGTGGCTAGGCGACACCGGGAACGGGAGTTGGAGAAGCAGCTGAGGGCTGAGGCCGATAGAGGCCGGGGCCTCGAACAGCAGAACGTCCAGCTGCAAAAAACTCTCCAGCAACTCAGACAAGAATGTGAAGAGGCTTCCAAGGCAAGGGGAGTGGGCACAGGGTTTAGAAGGTGGAGACTGAGGGGACTGGAGGGCTGAGGAGCCAGAGGGCGTGGAAAATTACCTGTCCTGGTATGTACAGACCAGATCCTTGGTCCTGTGTGTGGTTAAAAGCAGCCAGGATTTGGTAGGGGGAGGCACGTGGTGGCACTTGCTGTATCGCTGTAGGGTTGGGTTCTCAGGGGAGCCTGTCATTGGTGGTACTAATCCTCGTTAAGGTTTTAATCCTTGTGAGCTCTTTGGATGACTTTCCTGGGGGTGGCCCGTGACCCTGAGCCCTGGGGTCTGAGCCGCCTTCCCTGAACTGGACGCAGGCTCAGCTGGCAGCAGAGGCAGAGGCTGCAGTGCTGGGGCAGAGGCGCACGGCAGTGGAAACGACGCTTCGGGAGACCCAGGAGGAAAATGATGAATTCCGACGGCGCATCCTGGGTCTGGAGCAGCAGCTGAAGGAGACGCGAGGGTTGGCGGAAGGAGGGGAAGTGGCGGAGGCCCGGCTTCGGGACAAGCTGCAGCGGCTGGAGGTCTGGCTTCCTCCTGGCCCTTCTCCTCTCATCCTGGCTTAACACTCAGCCCTAGCTAGGTTCTGCTTTGCCCTTAGTGTGCTGCTTTTCACCTCCCCAACCTTGTGTTCCCTTTGGGTTCATTTCCTGGAGCGCGCTTTGGTGTGAATGTCCCAGCCTTTGCACTGGTATTTTTGTCTAATCTTCCACCTTTTGCTTGTTCTGTGTCTTGATTTCTTTGTTGGTTCCTTTGAGCCTGTTTTCATTGCCCACCTTTTTTATAAATACCTCTCTTTCTTCCCGCCTCCCTCTACTTATCTCCAAAAAGCCTTGAGCCCAAGCTTTGCCCCTCCTCAGTCCAGCTCCCCTCATCTCCTCCCCCTCCCAGGCAGAGAAACAGCAACTAGAGGAAGCCCTGAATGCATCTCAGGAAGAGGAGGGGATGCTGGCAGCAGCAAAACGGGCACTAGAAGCGCGGCTGGAGGAGGCCCAGCGGGGGTTGGCCCGCCTAGGGCAGGAGCAGCAGGCTCTGAACCGGGCCTTGGAGGAGGAGGCCAAGCAGCGGGAGGTGCTCCGGAGAAGCAAGGCTGAGCTAGAGGAGCAGAAGCGCCTGCTGGACAGGACTGTGGACCGCCTGAACAAAGAGGTGGGGTACTGGGCGGCCCAGGCTCCTAGGCAGTGCCAGGAGGTGAGGGGAGCAGGAGCATGGTGCTGCTTTCCTTAAGTTAGTCGTTGGGGATGCCAAGGCCAAGTCATCAGTGTGGCCTCCTTCCTGTCTCCCATCAGCGTTTTGCTCCCTGGAGTTTCTGAGAGTCTAAGGGATTCTCCCCTAGAAGTTGGTAAGAAATTAAAATTAAATTAGAAATTTAAATCATCATTGGTAGAATTTTGTATTAGGAGAAAGAAGAAAAGGAAATCTTTTTTTTTTTTTTTGAGGTAAGGTTTTCCTCCTAATCTTTTTTTATAAAGCTAGAACAGAAAAGGCCTCCCTGATGGTACAAGGGGTTAAATCTCTTCACTCTGAAGCTATCAGCAGCTGTTGCAGCACCAGTTCAAACCCTGGCCAGGGAGGTGAGCTACATGGCGCAGCAGACCTCTCCTGTCTTCACCCACTGCTCCCCTCAGCAGTGTGTTTCAGAAGATCTGCCTGTTTTGCTTCCCACTCTGTCTTTGATGAATCCTGTCACCCCTCAACCCCACAACTCTTGCCTACACCCTAGCTCTTACATGCATAAATAAATAAAATAAATCTTTAAAAAAACAAAAACTAGAGTAAACACCTAAAGTTTCATCATCAGTTGCAATGTATAGCATCTCTGAAAATCGGTATATGTCAGTTTCTTTTTGTTTTTAAAGATTTATTTATTGGGCCCTCCCTGGTGTCTCGATGGGTTGGAGTGCTACCATGAGAAGCTAAGCTGAGCCATGGCAGCTTCAGTGCATGTTCGATCCCCACCCCTAGGTGACTCACATGGCGCAGCAGACCTCTCTGATCTCCCACTGCTCCCCTCAGCAGTGTACTTCATTGATCTGCCTATTCTGCTCCCCACTCTGTCTCTGGTGAATCCTCTCATGACCCCTGCCCCTCTGGCTATACCCCAGTTTTTATTGCATAAATAAATAAATTTTTTAAAAAAAAACAGAGTGGGGAGCAAAACAGGCAGATAGACAAAATAAACTGCTGAGGGGAAAAGCGGGTAGGACAGGAGAGATCTGCTGCGCCATGTGGGTCAGCTCCTGGGCCAGGGATTGTACTCACACTGAAGCGGCTATGGCTAGCCTGCAGTGCTATGTACCAACCTGTAGTACTACTAGGGAGGGCCCTATGTCAGTTTATTATAACTGATGTTATTATAACTGATGGTATGTCGGTAATTCATTTGGCAGATTTATTTTTCCCTTACTGGTTCATTAAACCCAGGTTTGTTGAAATAAGGTTATTTCAAGTTAACCTTTCAGCAGGCACTATTGTGAGTACTTTATATAATTAACTGTCATAATTCTCACAACCACCTTCTGATATAGCTATTACTATCACATTTTACCACCGGGGAACTGAGATCCACATAAGTTAACTAACTTCCCTATAGACACACAATAATAAATGGCAGAGCCAAGCTTTGAGCCCAGGCAATCTATGTATTAAGTAGCCATTCTAGGGTCCTGGCCAAGAAGGAGTAAGAGAGGGCTGCTTTGGCAGAAGGAAGACCCTGGCAGGTTCTCTTGGGAGTTTGGGCCCTGAGGAAGGACAGAGACATAGTCAAGAGGCACAGTATTGACAACTGTCTTTTCTCTGCATCTCAGCTGGAGCAGATTGGAGAGGACTCTAAGCAAGCCCTACAGCAGCTCCAGACCCAGTTGGAGGATTACAAGGAAAAGGCCCGACGTGAGGTGGCAGACGCCCAGCGCCAGGCCAAGGAGTGGGCCAGTGAGGCTGAGAAGAACTCTGGGGGGCTGAGCCGGCTTCAAGATGAGGTAGGGGCCTAAATGGCAGGAAGGTGGGAACTCTGCCAGTGTTGTTGGTCTGTAGGCCATTTCCTCTTAACTCAACTTGTGACCAAGGAACCCAGGGACTCAGGTTTAGGTTTAACCACTTAGACATAGTAAGGTGGGATGCAGGACAGTTGTCCATCTGAGGTACAGACAACAGGGGATGTGTTGTCAGTGGAACAGCAATATTCCCTCTGTTAATGCTATAGAGCCACCTGGAGGAATGAAAAAAAAAAAAAAAAAAACCAATACAGGTTTACCTCACAAACAGAGAACATTCCTTTTGGTAGGTTATTTTGGGGGGTCTTGGAACCCCCTCAATTAAAATATTTAACTTTACTTTTTTTTTTTAATTTGATAGGTTACCCCCAAAGTAACCTACCAAATCATGTGAAAGGAATGTCCTATTTTCAGATAGTAGGGGAAACCTTTACCTAAGCTATTTCCCTTACCACTTAAATCATAATCCCTGGGACTGGGGCCCAGGATTGGCAGTCTGGAAATTCCTCAGGTGGTTGTAATTTGTGTAGAAACTTTTAAAACAATAAAGAAAATGAGCTACAAGTCAGCAATGTTTCTTGCCTCAGTGGCAGACTGCTCCCAGCCCTCAACTCCCACTTCCCTCTTCCTAGCCTGAGCTCTTGCATTTTTCCCTTGTGCTCAGACCCAGAGGCTCCGGCAGGCACTGCAGGCATCTCAGGCTGATCGGGACACTGCCCAGCTGGACAAAGAGCTGCTGGCCCAACGATTGCAGGGGCTGCAGCAAGAGGCAGAGAACAAAAAACGCTCCCAGGATGACAGGACCCGGCAACTCAAGGGCCTTGAGGTGAAGACAGTGTGTGACATGTGGCTAGGAGAAGGCAGGAGGGTTCCAAATCCTGGCACAGTGGGACTCTATGGAGACAGGTGCCAACACAGTCCAAGTCTCATGGTTACTATTTGACTACAGTATTTTTAAGCAGTTTTAAATTAATTTATGGGTCATACATAATTAATTTATGGATCACATAGAAATTAGCTTTCTGACTTGTTTTATACATTTGAAAATATGATAATGCTGAGCTCTAGTTTTGTGTTTTCGGCAGCAGTTGCTGAAGCTAAACTATGGCTTCTCTCCTTTACCGTGAACAGTGAGCCACAATTTGCTATATTTGGCAATAATAATAAAAATAATACCAATAACAATAGCAACAGTAGCAGCAAACACATATATTTTGCTGCTTGCAGCACTTTTAAGACTCAGAATAACCCTATAAAGTCAGGATATTTTCTCCTTACAGTCTGGGAAAACTGAGACAGAGGGAAGTTAAGCAAATTGGGGATCTGATATCTAAATGCAGTAGGTCCCAGAACCTACCCATTAGCCTCTACCTGGTACTATCTGGCTTGAATGTGCTCCCCAAATCTATATCCTGCCAACTCTCTCATCTCAGCCTTGGCCCAGACACTTGGTGTTTGTCTCTGTTTTCCCACCAGGGAAGCAGGGCCATCCCTATTGGGGCTTGTCATCCTGGCAACAGCCAAGTCCAGAGCTTGCCTCTCCCCTTCCCCTTGATACTGTACCTGGTCAGCAGAGGGCGCTAGCTCCAAGGCGACGCTGGACCAGGGGCGACCAGCAGGTTATAGGGATGATGGAAAGAGAAAAGTCTGTGGAAGCCAGGGTTTGAGCGGTCCTGGTTTGAGTTTAGCATTCTGGTGTCCAGCATTCGGGGCAGAAGTAACCTGTTTTTCTGCCACAGGAAAAAGTCTCACGGCTGGAAGCGGAGTTGGATGAGGAGAAGAACACTGTGGAGTTGCTGACAGCACGGATGAATCGTGGCCGGGACCAGGTAGCCCTTTCTGTACTCCTCATCTGTCTCCACCCTGACCATGTAAAAAATTAGCCCTCACCTTTCATAATCTGGAGAGTTCTACCTGTAGAACCTGTGCATACCTGGCTTTATTTTCAGGGTCTTTTCTGACTTGGGAAGAGTTGGTAGGTTTTATTGGGTGGAAAGAAGCCAAGAATTTGAGTGGAGGGAGGAATCTTGCTGGCCTGGACTCTCTCTGACTTGAGTCCATTCAGAAAAGATGCTTGAAGACATTGATTTCTTAGTTGCCTGAGAATTTGGGGGTTCAGAGCACAACCTACAGTTACTTTGTTCCGCTTGGTTCAGCTTGCTGGTTTGTTATTCGCCCTCCCCAAGTTTGATGCCTTTCACTTATCCCCGCCAGATGGACCAGCTAAGGTCAGAGCTCATGCAGGAGAGGTCTGCTCGGCAGGATCTGGAGTGTGATAAGATCTCCCTGGAGAGACAGGTGAGAGGGGTGGGAAGGGAGTGGATATGATCTCAGGAGGTGGGCAGAATGAGTATGGAAGAGATCAGAAGTGGAGGGGTAATCACGGGGGCAACCTGTCCCCCTTAGAACAAGGATTTGAAGAACCGGTTGGCCAGCTCAGAAGGTTTCCAGAAACCCAACGCCAGCCTCTCTCAGCTTGAATCCCAGAATCGGGAGTTGCAGGAGCGGCTGCAGTCTGAAGAGAGGTGATATGAGCCCCTCCCCATCTCTCCTATGGGGCTTTTCTTCTCTGGAACTACTTCATCTTCTACCTTAGACATGGCCAACTTGGCCTGACCTTTTAAGAAACTTTCTCTTGATAGAGAACAGGACAGTTGCAGAATTCTGAAATGTGAATGACCCCCAGTTCTTTCTGTCTGCCCTGGATGCTCCCTAGTCCCTGTCTAAGGGGGGTTGAGGGGGGTCACTCAAGACTGAGAGGAGTCCTTGGAGGCAGCGGGGAACCAAGTAGGGATTCCTTTAAAAGTGGTAACAGCCTGCCCTGTCTTTTTAGGGAGAAGACAGTTCTTCAGTCCACCAACCGAAAACTGGAGCGGAAAGTCAAAGAGCTGTCCATCCAGATTGATGATGAGCGACAGCATGTTAATGACCAGAAAGACCAGGTGAGATGGTAACCAGGACCAAGCAACCATATGGAAAGTATTTACTTTGCATTTGCTCGAAGACAAGGAAGGCCCTAGTTCCTAGGTTCTAAACTTAGCCCTGCCTTGTGTAAGGATAGAGAGACTAGACTGAAAGGACTGATTAGAATGGTCATTGAGCACATGTATTTTTGTGCTTAGGAGGTGCTAGGCGCTCTTTCTAAGTGTCAAGTATGTATTAACTCATTTAGTCCTCAAGACAAACCCACAAGGTCAGGTGACTTGCCTAGGGTCACAAACATTTTTACTAGGGGCAACAATCCCTTGTCAGGATTTCTGCAGAGGAGGGTCCCAGGCTATAGTGGGGTGCTTTTCTAATGTGGGTACTCGGTATCCTGCCCAGCTAAGCCTGAAGGTGAAGGCTTTGAAGCGGCAGATGGATGAAGCAGAAGAGGAAATTGAGCGACTGGATGGCCTAAGGAAGAAGGCCCAGCGCGAGCTGGAGGAGCAGCATGAAGTCAATGAGCAGCTCCAGGCCCGGATCAAAGCCCTGGAGAAGGACTCCTGGTACGGGCTGCTCACAAGGATAGTAGGGCAGGAAGGGAATGGGCTCTCCTATGCTGGATGGGAAAGAGAAGCTGTAAGGTGGGATTTCGTAGTCGTGCATTCCTGGCTGGAAGCCAGTCTGATTATCTTTTAGTATCTCAGCCCCCATCCTGTAGCCCATGTCCCCAAATTTCTGATCAGTGAGAAGCATTAAGTCTTAGAAGACCTAGGAGTTGTTTTAGCATGGAAAGGATGACTGTCTTAATCTTTCTTTCGCCCTCCCTGATCAGTATTCTCTCTGACTCAGGCGCAAAGCTTCCCGCTCAGCTGCAGAGTCTGCCCTCCAACATGAGGAACTGAGCTCAGATGAGGAATTCGATGGTGTCTACGACCCTAATTCCATTGCCTCGCTGCTTACTGAAAGCAATCTTCAGACCAGCTCCTGTTAGCTAAAGATCCACAGGGACCCAGAAACCAGGATCGAGGCCTATCCTGATCAGCCTCACTCTGTCCTGCCTAGTCTCAGATTCCCCATCCCTTTTGGGGAGCGGAGAGGGACGCCGCTGTTGGGACTTAAGACGGGGGAGGGATGTGAGTGGTAGGGATGAAAAAAGCAACAACACTAAGCTGGTTGACAGACTTTCCCTTACCGCTGGAGTATTGGGTATTTTAGGCCAACCGAGTCCTTAAGTGCTTAGCCCTCCGATTGCTCCCTCTCAGGAGCAGGATGCTCAGCATGTAGGGGGCTTGAGCACAATAGGAAGGAAGAGAAATTGCCATGTATATAAAGCTTTATTTCATTAGCCCTTAACGCCCAGGCTCAGGGATATACCTATGTGATTCTGCTCCCTTGACTCCTGCAAACCGCTTCCTTCCACTTGGGAGCAGGGTGAAGAGAATCCTGTGATGGACACGCTGGCGTGGCCCCATGTACTTCTTAGAAGCACCTCTTTGCACAGCCGTGGCACCCATGTGGTAGTCCTCGTCTCCCTCCATTCCTTTTGTTTTCTTTCTACAAGCTAGTCGGTCCAAGGGATCCTTTCTGCTTCTCTTCCTATCTTCATCATTCTTACCTTTCTTTCCTCTCAGTGCCTTAGTCAAGGCAAGGAAATAAGGACACTCTCCTTGCCTCTTACACCTGCACGTTCATACCTCTCCAAGGACCAGTCTTTCCCTACCTGGGGCCCTCAGCCTTGCATGCTGCCCCAGTGACCGACTGAAATGAGAGCTGCTAGCTCTCTGCCAATGAGCCCTTGGGAGAGGGACTCTGGTAGGGCCGTAATACGGTGGTAGGGCCTGGTTCTGCTCAGGGTTTCCACTCTTCCCCTTTCCTTATTTGACTATAGATGTGTTTTATAAGGTGGCTGTACCTGGGAACCCTGACAAGTTTGAAAAGTAGAAGGTCACAGTCTTTGTGGTCTTCCTTGAGATTTCTCTAACCAGATGTGCCCAGCCTCAGTAGGGAACCAAAAGAACCTTATTATCTCAGGAGTTTGGACTTGATACTTCCTGGCTGGGGCTAGAGCGTGACTCTCGGTAGAGATGAGAAGAGCAGTGGAGGATTTACTCTTTATGTTTTAGGGTGAGCCAACCTTTGGTGGGGAGGAGATAAGGGAGATGAGTCACCTCTCATTTCCTAAGCAGGTTCGATGAAGAACCTGGGGAAAGAAGGCAGTTCTCACCAATGACTTGTAATATCATGATTTTAGAAAAAAATCATCTTCTACAAATGAGATAATCTCTCCCAATCCAATTCAGCCTTGATTTTATTTAAATTAAATATTAAAAAGTATATGTCTATATTAAAATCCTTGGCGTGTCTTATTTTTTCTGGGTTTATTTGGAGGTACAAGTAGTATGAAAAAGCTGTTTACATCAAAACTGGAGTTCTCTTTACTTTGTAGATGCCCCTTACAACAGATCAGATGGATTCCAGGGAACCTGGAAATCCTTCTTGAACAAACTTCTAGGAATAGTAAGGCCAGTAAATGGCTTCTTAGAGGGTTGGAGGAGAAAGACCAGAACTGTGTTTTATTCCCCTGGAACAGAGGGATATTCCCTAAAATTCACCTCCCAGGCACCTAACCCCCCATCTCCGTTCCTACCTGGCATGGTACTCGGTCATTATCTCTACCCTTGTGTTTCTTGAAGAGGGAGCTAGGTGTTCACCAGGGCTTCGTAACGGGTTCGGAGGTGCTACCCACTCAGAGCGGGTCAGATCTGCCAGCTATCCCCGCTGCCTCTTACCAGTGGGGCAGACACCCAGAGCACAGCTGAGCTGGGGGAGGCTTCCAGCTCTTCTTTCCAGACCTTTGAGATGCTAACCTGTGCTTGGGGAGTAAATACCATTGGATCAGTTGATGCACATCCTTTTTCAAGACTACAAATTTCCTTTTAAGGCAACGAGTCCCGCCTCTCCCAACCATATAAGGTCAGCTTTGGTATAATAGCTTCTGCAAAACAAGCCTCACCCAGAACCAAGCAGCCTTTGACTTAAGCCTGGGCTACCTGCCAGGGAAGGGCACCTGCCAGACTGGCTTAGGCCAGTCTGAGTGAGTTGGCCCTTGCATTTCCATGGTGGAGGAAACGTTTGCTCAGCCTCTATATATGGAAGGAAGAATGAATGTATGGACGCTTTTTCCCCAACTCCTCGTTATCTAAAGAGAGGCGGGATGATTTTCTCTTACCGAAATTTATCTTAGAGGCGAAAAGAGGAGACAAAGATTGATGATGACTGCCTGAAGTGCAACCACACTTCAGTTACGCAGATTCAGCTCGCTCCCAAATCCCACCTTTACGGAAATTTGAGAGCGCGGGCGGCCAAGTCCTGGACCATCTGGGCCACGCCTGCTACGCTTTTTAGCTCGCTCTGATTGGTGAGTGGCGCTGTCGGGGAGTGTCCTGAAAACATCCCCGCCCATAACGTGCCTATACAAGGGGGCGGTTCCTTGCGCACTCGCCTAGTGGGACCCGGACCGCAAACAAGAGTGTTGTCGTCGGTGCTGTGATCCCTGCGGAAAGAAAAGAAAATGAACGGGACGCGCAGCTGGTGTACTACGGTGGACGTGCACCCGGAGGGGCAAATTGAGGTAAGAAAAAGAGGCAGCCCAGCCCCCGGGATGGGTGTGCTCAGCTTCTAATTCCGCCCCTCGGGTGCTTTGCGCGGAGGTCGTTCACCACCTGGTGCCGCGCTCAGAGCGCGTACCGAGCTTCAGAAGGAGCTCCGCTCTCTTTTTCTGCCGTCCCACGGAGGGCAGTGGGAGTCTTGGGGTGTCGCGACATGACTCTTTTGAAGCTCGAGGACTCGGTGTCCCCGCCCTTTGGGAGGACACTGCGGCTTCTGCCCGGGACTCGACGCCGGTTAGCAGCGCGCGTCACCCGGTGTCCTGTGGACTGTAGATTGGGTCGTGGGAGACCCAGTTGCAGGGCTGGGATCCCTGCGCTGCTTTGGACTTTGTGTCCTCACAAGGGCGATTAGGTTTTTCCGTGGTCCTGGCAACCTCAGAGGCCCTTCGGAGATTTCCTGGTGCTTTGGGTGATCGATAACCAGACAAAGGGTAGAGAGTGAAATCCTTGGCTTTGGCTAGAGTTTGGGGGCGATAGGACGCCAGCGACGCGGAGATCGACCTGAGACTCTGCCTTTCGCTAGGATGGTTAAAGCTGTCCGCTTGGGGGTCACCTCTCGGCTTAGGTTTCTCCTCCCCCACCCCTTGCATTTCTCCGGCTTCCCTCCGCCTATCGGCCGGCGCTTAACTTCCTGGGACGGGTTGTTGGTTTTGCTTCCGTCTCCAGCCTCCAAGCTCTGGGCTAATAGTGGATGAAGGGGTGCCAGAAACTAGGTTGAGAAGGGAAGGGAGGTGAGTCACTTCTGGACCGAGTGAGGGTCGGGGAGAAGGTGCTAACCCATCTGCCCTGTTGCCTTTCACCCCCTGGCTCCCAGTCCGTGCTCATCTGTTGTTCCTTCTCAAGAGGCTGAGGGTGGTAATTAGCGATTGAATGTTTTAGGCTCTGCTGGAGAATTAATTCAGAATGTGTGAACACTGTTTCATCTAGTTCCAAGCTACTGTTGAGAATGAAGTGGGACGCAAGGTGATGTGGAATTTGTATCCCTCCCTCCTTCTACACTGAATCTCTTTCCCCTCCTCTCTTCTTGTCTCAGCCTGCCCTGAGGTAGAACTAACCCAGGGGCACCTGGATTATAGCTCTTTCAGTTGCTCATTTCAAGTTGAGGGTACAGATGATCACTTAATACTATCCACAGCAACTGCTCCATTTCTGCCCAGACTGAGTGTTTCTACCACACAGGTCTTGCTGCTGCTCACCAGTCCTCCAGTTCTAAGTCTTCTATAGACTGCTGCTCCTCTATCTCTGGTATGCTGAGAAGATGGGGAATAAATCTGTCCCCTGCTGTGTCATCCCCAAGTCTTGCTCCCCGCTCTTGCTCATTGTGTTGGAATGGTTGAGGCAGGGGAAGAGGTATGAGGAAAATAAAGAAGAGGGCTGTTTTAGCTCCTTTTTTACTTGCTGTAGAAAAGAGATATTAATACCAAGACCTCAGCAGTTTTCAGAATGAATTAACATCCTCTTTCATCCCTTTATGTTTGACTGCTTGTCTGGCAGGCCCATAAGAGTCAGTAGGGAGTTAGTGAGTACAGAAATCAGTCTCTAACCATAGATTATATTACTTCAAGTTGAGAATGAGATTGTCACTACCCAGATATGTCTTGGAGACGTTCCTCAGTTCTTAAGGAAGGTTAGGAGATGGTAAACAATCAAGCAGTCAGAAGACAGGCTTTGTCCTGGATTCCACTCCTCTGAGCCAGCCAGCCCAGATAGAATTTATGACTCTGGATAGTCCCCAGGAAACTGTCATATATTTACCCTACTGAGCGAATGAATGTTCAGGGCATTGTGCACAGTGAGTGATAAATAAATATACAAATGTTCCTTTTGGTGTCAATAATGTAGACCGTTTAAGTGGGTGGCGTGTCCGAGAGGCAGTCAGGAGCTGGGACTTTGCTGGTCACCAGCTAGGCCATTTGCCTGAGTTCACCACGTCCTTCTAGAAGGACATGGAAGTATGGCTGACATGCTCTCTGGGTTATTTTTATTGTCCGAGGCAGATGCAGCAGATGCAAGGAGGATTTTTCAGACTGTATACCATAACCACTCATGGTGGGTCTGAAATCAACTTAGTGGGTCGGAGTTAGCATTAAAAAAAGAAATAGATTCCGACTAAATGACATTCTAGAAAAGGCAAAACAATGGAGACAGTAAAAATATCAGTGGTTGCCAGAAATTTGGGGTGAGAGGAGAGATGAATACATAGAGCAAGGATTTTTTTTTTTCCCTTTTAGGGCAGTGAAAATGTTTTATATGATATTATATGATAGATATGTTCTTACACTTTAGATTTATCTAAACTTATAAAATATGCAACACCATTTACTTTGTTAGAATGAACCCCAAGGTGAATTGTGGATTTCAGATGATAATGATGTGTCAATATAGATTCAGCATTGGTTAAAAAAAAAAAAAAAAAAAAAGGTACTATCCTGGTGAATGATGTTGAGAATGAGGGAGGCTGTGTATGTGGGTGGCAGGGGGTATATCAGATATCTCTGCACATTCCTCAGTTTTGTTATAAATCTAAAACTGATCTAAAAATAAAAAGTCTTTAAAAAATAAAAATCAATGCTTTTAGAGTTAGGGTCGACATTTTTGATAAAACTATTGTTTAAGTCATATACACATATGCATGTTTACTAAAGCGATACAAAATGTGCTTTTTTAGGTGAAAAAAGTTTGTAAGTTACTGGAGTAAGTTATACTGGAAAATAAAAGCACAAAAACCTCAACCATTTTAATTAAACATTTCCATTGTTTCTTTGGTTATAAGCACCAGAAAGTGACCTCAGCTAACCTGAGCCAGAAAGGATTTTATTAAAAGGCAATAGGCAGCTCACAGAATTTAAGGGAAAGCTTGAAATGACCAAACCTAAGGAGTACAGAGGTAGAAGCAACTGTGGAGGGTTCCTACTTCTGCATGAATTGGTTCCAGCTGTCTGGGTCTTTTTCTCATTCTGCTTAAGATTCCAGGGAAAGGGCGCCACTGGTCCCTAACAGTTCCACCAGACTATCCAGGAGATTCTGGGCAGATTCTCCAGTCTTTGGGAGATTCTCCAAGGCAACACCCAAATAAATGCTTTTTACCAGTGGGAGAGTGGAAGCTGTTGCAAAGCAAAAGATCATCACTGCATTAGACTCTGGTTTTGAATGGCCTGTGATAGTCTTTCTTTTTCTCATTAAATCATTCTTTATCAAAGGAATTTATAATGTAATTTTTATTTTTGTTGTGAAAACAACAAGATGTCACCTTTTATTTTTAAATTTATTTTATTTTGTGTATGGTTTTTAAAAGATCTAACAATGTCAAAAGTCTTTTTAAGAAAATAGCAAGCCATTTGCTACCCCAAGAGTCTTTTTTTTTTTTGAGTAACCATTTTTGATTCTTTTACCTCCTTTGTTGTCTACCTCCATGTTTCTAATTAATATGCTTCTAGTAATTTTTATGATGCATCAGTTGTACACATTTATTAATTTCTTGTTGTAAGAATTATAAGGTTTATACTTCTACTGCTTACCAGCGCCTTCTCCCTTCTCCCATCCTCCTATGTAATTACATCCAAAAATTTTGACTAAACTATGATTTCTATTAATAACATTATGGTTAGGAGTCCAGTTTTGGGAATTTGACCCAGTGGACTGTAATCAGGGCTTTGATGTTTGCTTTGCCCAAGATCCCTTCAGTAATTTACTTCAGCTCTTCAGTCTGTTTCCTCATCTGAAATAGGGATAATGGCACCCTTCTCATAAGGTTGTTTGAGGATTAAATAAGATAATGCATATGAGACATGGAGCAGAGGCTGGCACATGGTAAGTAATCAGATGTTAGCTATTATTTTGTTTGCCACTTACTGTTTAGATGCCATTGTCTCCTCTGAAGACCCCTGGCCAAATAATGAAGTAAGAGTCTGGGAACTGGTCTGGTGCCGCCCTTTCTCATTATGTTGAGATGACTTTGTTCCCATCTGTTCTTTTGTTTTTTCTCTGCCAGTTTAGGGTCCTGAGGATGAGAAGGCACTTTTGGTGTACACAGGGTAAAGACCTTGAATACCCTTTGCTAGTTCCAGCCCAGCCAGGACTGATCTTAAACAGATTGATGGTCTGGGTTTATGTTGGGATCCCTCTCTGAGTCCTTTTCCTCCTCCCTCTTAAACCTTATGAGTGAAGTTGCTGGTATCCGATAATGCTCTGGGCTCTTTGATAAGGTGATTCCCTTTATGTAATCTATCAATGTTACCCCTCTTTGGAATGTCTGCATCAGTCCTTCCTTAGAATGTCTGCTTTTTTTTTCTGTCTTAATCAGTCTTGGCCAGAGAGACTCAGTGCCTGGGATATGGAATCATTTCATTATTTGTATAACCTTTATTTTTATCCTGTAATAAGTATCTTGCCTTAAAAAATGTACAAAATGATGTAAAAATAAACTTTTGTAATAAAAAAAAAAAAGGTTAAGCAAAAAAAAAAAAAAAATTTAGTATCTTGCCTTTAGGACCTTAAATTTTCAGTTAGGTTAATACCAAGTTTTTCCTGAGTCCCACTCTTTTTTTTTTTTTAATAGCGAAAGCAGTGGTTTTTTTAAGGCATACCATGGTCTTCATTTTCTTTATGTAACAACATTATTGAACTATACTTCACAAACCATTCAAATCACCCATTTAAAGTGTGTGATTCTATAGATTTTAGTCAGTTCACAGAATTGTAGTCGTCAACACAATCAATTTTAGAATATTCATTATCCCATAAAGAAATCTTGACACATTAATAGTCACTCTCCTTCCCCTTCTACCACCGGCAACTCCCAGTCTTTTTTTTTTTTTTACTTTATCTATGGATTTGCCTGTTTCTAGATATTTTATGTAAGTATAATCTTATGTTGGGAGCCTTTGTGATGGACTTCTTTAAATTAACCTGATGTTTTTAAGATTGAACCTCATTGTAACACAAATCCGTATTTCATTCCTTCTTATGGAAGAATAATATTCCAGTATAGCTATATTATTACATATGTTTATTATAGATAAACATTGGTGACATTTAGGTCATTTCTACTTTTTGCCCATTACGAATAATGCTGCTATGAACATTTGCCTGTAATGGCCACAGTTTTTATGTGTACATACATCTTCATTTGCCCTGGAGAGAAATACCTAGGAGTATTATTGTTGGTTCAGAATATTTGCATTTTAGAAGGGAATTCATCTGGAATCATTGGGACTTATTCCAGAACAGTGAATGAACTCTGAAATGGTGGGAACCTGCACTATGATACTGGGTGGGGAAGAAATTCCTGGGCAGAGGAACCTTTCAAGTTTGGCAATTGCCTATTCTTTCCACTATGAAGGCCTATTTCGAGCTCAGCCTGTGAGTTCCGCTTCACCCCATTCCATCCTCCCTGTTCACTGACAGGCTCTGATTTTTAGGAGCACCACAGCTGATGTCTCCAAGCTTGCCAGGAACTTGAGGAATCCTAAGCTCTGTGAAAGATCTGGGAGAGCATGCTTACCCAATCACCAGGCATTTGGCACCATTGTTTGCCCATATTTCTCAGGGGTGAGGTGTGGGGGGTGTGGCATGTGTACCCAAATGGTTTCGGTTCCAGACACGTGTGCTCAGAGCAGGTGGGATGAGCCTCTCTGCCTGCTGGTAATTATTGTCTCTTTGGGTGATAACCATGGAGTCTTGTGAAATGTCTTTGTTTTTTAGAGTTGGGTGATGTTTAGTTGGGGGAACAGATATGCTCCAGGAGGCTTCGTTCACATTTAAGCCTGACCAGCAGGGGCAGGGAGAGGAAAGATAAAGGGTAGAGTGGAGACAGGTAGAAAAAGGTAGAAAAGAGAAATGGTCTTCCAGGGGCTAGGAGCATAAACACAAAAATCATAAAACAAGGTAGCTAGATACTAGAGGAAGGTGGGGCTGCCAAGGAACTGGGCAGGTTTTCTGGAGAAAGGCTGGCTCTGCTTCTCAGAGAGAGTTCAAGCGCCCACCGCCCTCTGTGTACACATTCTCACTGCCAGGCCCCAGCATTTTCCTGTGCCAGGGCTCCAGGTAATGAGAAGGGCTACCCCATTTAGGGTGCCACCCTAAGACCCTTTTTCTCATTTCACCTCCCTATCACCTCAGGTCAGCCCTCCACTTCTAGTTTGCCCAGCCCATGCCTCTGGGCAAATAGCCAGACAAAAAACTGTTTTGTTGGCTAATCTGTAGGGAGGAGCAGCAGGGATTCATTGTGTCATACTCAACAAAGGGCCATCTCTGGCCCAGGTTGCTTAGTAGAAGACAGAAGGACCAAGAACATCCAGAATCTGTGAGCCAAGTAGGCCCATGTCAGCCAAGAGATACTCCATCCCACCCTCTTCTTTTGATTTTATAGGGTTTTCCTCATCCTGGCCTCTTGGGAGCTAGTGTTTTAAAGGACTCAAAATTTGCATTTCTCAGAGGGGGAAAGTTGAGGTGACTGCTGCCACTGCACCTTGAAAGGTACATTGGGATAGGAGAGAGGACAGGATTGAGGGACAGAGTGATGGAGGAACAGGCCACAGAGGGAAGATGAATTAAGGATGTTGATTTCTGCTCAGGGACAATCTCTACTTTCCTCAAGTTCTCTTAAATACCTTTGAGGGTTGGCTCTCCCTGGTGGTGCAGTGGGTTGGAGCACTGCACTGCAAAGCTAAGCCAAGCCAGGGCCACTTCAGTGCAAATTCAATCCCTGCCACATGTGAGGGAGCTGACCCACATGGCGCGGCAGACCTTGCCTGACCCACCCGCCGCTCCCCTTAGCAGTGTACTTTGTTGATCTGCCTATTATGCTCCCCACTCTGTTTCTGGTGAAGCTTCTCACTGTCCCTGCACTTCTGACCTGTACCCCAATTCTGTATGAATACATAAAATCTTAAAAAAAAAAAAGGGATCTTTGAAGGCCTCCCTACTGACACAGAGGATTAAGTGTCAGCACTGTGAAGCTGTTTGCAGCCACTGCAGCACGAGTTCCATCCCTGGCCAGGTTGCTGACCCACATAGCACAGCAGGACCTCTCCTGTCTCACCTGTTCTGCTCCCCACTCTGTCTCTGGTGAATCCTCTCACCCCCTGTACTTCTGGCCTGTACCCCAGTTCTATTTATTAAAAAGAAAAGAAAGACCTTGACGCTTACTTACTACCAGCCCTTGTGGCTTCCTTAGGACCCTAGAAAGTGGGAAACTGGGAACCCTAGATTTCTCCCATAGATATTTCCTTCTTCACATGTACCTGTGGGGTGAGAACCTCTGGCTTCCCTGCTTATCTCCCTGTGGCTTCTCCTTAGCGTCTTGATCTCTAACCCCTCAGCTATGTGTTTACCCCCCCTGCTCTGAGGAGTGAGTCACAGCTGGAGATTTGTTTGAACAGAGTAGAGAGGCTGCCTGTAATTTGGAAGTGGCTGGGCTTCTCCCCAAGAATGTTTATGAGGTTGGAGGCTGCTTACCTTGTGATTAACTCTGTTCATTTTCCCCTAAAGATGGCTCCACTTCCTCTCTTGCTTGTCAGAGTCCCCTGCTAGACAATTTTGGGATGTTCCTAAAGCTAGAGCTCTGTGCTCCCTCTGGCTCTGTAAAACAACCCATGGGGGAGGGGAGTGTTTGTTCCTCCTCAGCCCTGGGTTAGGACTGCAGGGTGAGGCCCTGGGCCTTGGAGACTGGAATCTCTGGTTCTGGAGAGTGAGGTACCTGAGAGAACCCAAGATTTATTTATAGGCTCTATTTAGGCAATTTGTCTCCCCTTCTTCCTCCCTGGTAATCTCTCCAGAACTCTTTTGGGAAAGTCATGCTGCCTGACCTTTGTGAAGTGCTGTGGTTCATGAAGTACTTTCACATTGTGCCTCCCATGTACCCCACTTCCCTAGGCAAGGGCTAATATCACCCCCATCTTGCAAACAGGAAACTGAGGCCTGGAAATGAAGTGATTTATTTGAGAGTTAATGGATGTCAGGCAGCCTCCGAGGCAGCCTCTCACTCCAGTGTCAGTACTCTTCTTTCCTTCTCTTTATTTTTAGAATTTTTATTATAAGAGTGCTGTACAATTTTTGTTGCTAAAGTTAAGAACACTGGAGAACTATATAGGATGAAAGTCACTTTGTTCCCTGTCCTGCTCTAGTTTAGTCTGCATGACTTCAGCTTTTCCTCTGTGCTTACTTTCAAAAAAATACCATGTGGGCCTGGTAGTTAGGAGCAACGATGCTACAGTCACAAGGCCTGAGTTTGAATCCTGACTTTGTCTCTTACTAGTTATATGATTTTGTGCAAATGCTAAACTTTTGTGCCTCAATATTCTTATCTGTAAAATAGGGATAAAACCCACCACATGATATTGCAGTGGGGATTGGATGATTTAATACATGGAAGGATTCCAAACAAGGCCCAGTGAGGCTCAGCACATAGTAAATGCTATATAAAGGGGTTGGCAGTTACCCATAATATGAAATTTTATGTGTATATAAAACACACAAACATATCTTATTAGCATGATACATTCTTACTTGCAAATGCTAATAGATAAAGATATTCAATCTCACCAGTAATCAGGAAATTTAGGTTAAAACAATTATTATTTGGGGGGAAGTTTAATTAAATTATGTGATTAAGAGGTACAAAGGTTAAGATGCAGAAATAATGCTCACAGCGTGACTGGCAATGCCAAAACTCTGGACACAACCCAACAGTCCACCACCAAGAAAACAAAAGGCCCAAATTCTGGTGCAGTGGTACAGCAAACTGCTATGCAGGTATGAAAATAAACTAATTAGAGCTACATGCATGGACAGGAATGAGTCTTCACATTAATGTTAAAATAATGTTTGTCAGGATTTGCATGACGAGAAGTCAGTTGTTTTTACTGAAAAGCAAGTAAGAAGCTTGTATATGTGGACATTTTATGAATTAATATATCTGTGAACTCTTTTCTTGTCATTTCATAAAGGTTTCTTTGTCAGCCATGTAGTAGTTCATAGTATGGATGTTGTTATATCTTACTTACAACATATTCATGTTGTTTCTGGTTTTCAAGTACTTTAAGCAGTATTGCAGTTAAGTTTTATGCTCAGCAAATATACATGGATTTCCATAGGGTTTGTCCCCCAAAATGGAATTACTGAGTCAAAGGGTTTATAAAGTATGCAAGCTATTTTACAAATATTGCCAAATTAGCTTCCAAAAATACCTTTGTAAGTTTCCATTCTCTCCAACAATATGTGAGATTACTTTTTTTCCCCTGCATCCTCACCAATACTGGATATTATTAATTTTTTTAATATGTGCCATTCTTATGGACTAAAATAATATTTGTCAGGATTCATATAACGAGAAGTCAGTTGTTTTTACTGAAAAGCAAGAAAGAAGTTTGTGTATGGACAATTTTAAACCATAGCAAAAAAGAAACTCTTAGCTACTTAACACCCAGCTTAAGAAATAGAATTTCCAATACTGTTGCAGTCCTGTGGTCTCTCTTGAACCATAGCTCTTTGTTTCCACCATAGAAACGTTTACTGTCTTAATTTTATGTTTGTTTCCTTAATTTTTGTTTTACTATGGGTTCAAGTTAGATCTGTTTTAAACTTTATCTATGTGATATCCATATTCTACAGCTTGCTTTTTAATTGAACATTAATTTGGAAACTCATTCCTGTCCATGCATGTAGCTGTAATTAGTTTATTTTCATAGCTGCATAGCAGTTTGCTGTACCACTGCACCAGAATTTGGGCCTTTTGTTTTCTTGGTGGTGGACTGTTGTGTCCAGAGTTTTGGCATTACCGGCCACGCTGCTGTGAGCATTATTTCCACCTATCTTCACCTTTGTACCTCTTAAATATATACATTGAATGAAATTTCCCCCAAATGATAATTGTTTTAACCTGAATTTCCCTGATTACTGGCGAGATTGAATATCTTTCATTTATCTATGAGCTACTTATATTTATTCTTAGAGTTTCCTTTCTTAGCTTCAGCTCACTCCCTCTCCCCCTTTTCTTGGCTGCTTTTTCCAGTATTCAAAACTGCTTCTCTACCTTGGAAAGTCTTGAATGTCTAAAAGAAAGGGGATTGGGAACCCTGACCATATCACCTGGAATTAATGCAATATGCCTTTTTTGAGTGCCTACTTCAGGCACTGTGCCAAATGCAAGCTAACCACATCTTCAAGGAGCTTATGTTTTATTGGGAGTGTGAATAAATAAGTAGTCATGTAGGAGTGGACTTAGTGGTACAGTGTGCAGGGTGTAGGCTCTTACTGAGGAAGGTTGGGGGAGGATCCTCAGAAGGATGTCTGAACTGATCCTCAAAGGCTGAGTGGGAGTTCTCCCAGGAGGAAAGGGAGGGTCTCAGGAAGAGGGTCAGTCTGTGCACATACTGCATTGGAAGACTCATCAAGAGAAAGATTTGGGTTTGGATGCTCTCCTACAATCAGATCAGGAAAGTCTGGGGTAGTTTGAGTATAGGGTACAAGTAGGATGCATTGGGAGCCAAATATTGGTACAGTCAGATCATGAGGGGGATTTAAATGCATGGTGAAGTGTTACGTTTTTCTTAAAGCATGTTATTTAATTGTAATACATATGTATAGCACAAATATATGGTCACGTAGTTTTCACTAATTGGACACTCTGACCAGCACCCAGATTAGGAAACAAGTCATTTCTAGTGCCACAGAAGCTTTGCCTTTTGTCCCCCTTCTTCTGGGTAACAACTTCTGAGCGTGTGTGTGTGTGTGTATACACACACACACACACACACACACACATATGTACATATATGTGTGTACATATGTGTGTGTGTTTTTCTTTTTAAGATTTTATTTATTTATGTATACAAGAACTGGGGTACAGGCCAGAGGTGGCAGTGGTAAGAGGTTTCAACAGAGACAGAGTGGGGAGCAGAACAGGCAGATTGACTGAAATACACTGCTCTTGGGAGCAGTGGGTGGGTCTGCCAAACCATGTGGATCACCTCCCTGGCCAGGGATCAAACTCATGCTGCATTGGTTTCGGATTGCTTCATAATGCTGCGCTTTAATGTTAAACCATTGCGCCACCAGGGAGAGTCAAGTTTTGTTTTTAAACTTTCTAAATACGCAGTATCATCCAGTTGACTTAATTTTTTTGCTAAACCTTTCTGTGAAGTTTACTTGTTTTTTTAAAGATTTAATTATTTATGCATACAAGAACTGGGGTACAGGCCATAGGTTTGGGAGGTGAGAGGATTCACCAGAGACGGAGTGGGGAGCAGAACAGGCAGATCAACTGAAATACACTGCAGATGGGAACAGGGGGTAAGACAGGAGAGGTCTGCTGGGCCATGTGGGTCAGCTCCCTGGCCAGGGATGGAACTTCAGGTAGACAGCTTCACAGTGCTGAGCTTTTAACCTGTTGTTCCACCAGTCATCCTTTTTCTAATCCAGAATTTAGTCCAGGATATAGTGTGGTTTTAGTCTTCCTGTTTTGTAGGAATTCTTTATTTATTTGGAATTCCTTTGTCAGATATATGTAAAGTGAATAGCTTCTGTCGTGTGTTACCTTGTACTCAGTAGATGGTAATTTTTAATGAATAAAAATTCAAACTTTTAATATTGTCTGATTTATCAAAACTTTTTATGGGAAGGCTTTATTTTGTGTGCGTCACGTTTAATTAAAAAAGTTGCCTTTGCTAAAATTCAAAGGGTGTCTGTCCTCTGATTTCCTATAAAACCATTACTATTTTGTTTTTTACATTCAAATCTGCAATCCACATGGATTGATGTGTACCTGTGATGTAAGGTAGGGGTTAATATACCTCTTTTCCAATAACAATAACGTTTTTACTTATCTGTAAACATAGGAAATAGCCTTGTGAAAATATTTTGAAGGGAAATACTATGTCAGATTTTGAGGAGTTGGCATTTTATTAATAAAGCACATGTATAAGGTATGATGTTTTCACTTAAGTGTCAGGTTATCTATCTTAACTAACTAAAATACCAAGATTGAGGGAGAATAAGAGCAATACACATACATAAGTGAAAGTCAGCCAGTTTTTTAAGTCAAGGTCTGTGTTCCTGATCCTGTTCAAATTGGACTTCAGGGCCAGTTAATCTGGTGGTGGTCTAGGGGCTGTGGATCATCTCATTGTCACTATTTAAATAAAACATGGTTTCTAAAAATTAAAATTAAGGAAAAAAGGGTGAACAAATTAGTCTCTTCTATTCATGAAAAGCCAACTTTGAAGAATGTTTGATGTGATTGAAATTAATGATGACATATTGGGAGAGGGATCAAGTATGTAACTAAATAGAGAAGTATGCCCTTTTTTGTATATAGAAAAATGATAGAGAATCCACTAACATATAATGGGTATTTTTTTTTAAAGTTTTATTTATTTATTCATATAGAACTGGGGTACAGGCCAGAGATGCAAAAGGTGAGAGGCTTCACCAGAGACAGTGGGGAGCAGAACAGGCAGATCTACGAAGCACACTGCTGAGGGGAGCAGTGGGTGGACCAGGAGAGGTCTGCCACGCCATGTGGTCACCTTCGGGGCAGGTGGGAATCGAGCTCATGCAGAAGTGGCTTAAGCTTAGTGCTGTGCTTTAACCCGCTGCATCACCAGGGAGGGCCCATATAATGGTTATTTTTTTTTTTTTAAAGTTTATTTTTACATCATTTTGCACATTTTTTTTTTCATCTCCATTGTAATCCCCACGGGTTTCCCATCACCAAATCACCCCTGTGCCACCATCATAGTCCTGTGCATTTCCCTCCCTCC
>NW_004567141.1:1367616-1397830 GCF_000260355.1 Condylura cristata
TCCCATTCCCCACTCCACCCCCACAGAATGTCTCTGGTCTATGGTTGTTCATTATTTTTGTTATTTTCTCGCCTGGTCCATATAATGGTTATTTTTAAATAGTAAGTTTATATGTGCTTATTTTCTTCATTATATTTTTTAATTTTTTTGTCCTTGAAAGTATTGCCTCTTTTTTTTTTTTTCTTTTTTGAAGATAATTGTAGAAGAGTTACATGCAGTCATAAGAAATAGAGAGCCCCTGTGTCCTATACTTAGTTTTCCTCTTCGGTAGCTTTTGCAAAAATGATAGTACACTATCACAAACCAAATTTGCTGTTAGTACAATTAAGATACAGAATATTCCTGTCAGCCAAAAATAATCCAAGTTTCCCATATGGAGCCACACCCATGTCCTTCCTGCCCCTGTCTACTCCTTAATCCTGGCAATCATTAACCTGTTCTCTGTGGCTACAATTTTGTTATTTCAGGAACCTTACGTAAGTGGAATCATACAGTCTGTAGCCTTTGTGATTACCTTCTTTAACTTGGCATCATTTATGCTGTTGCCTCAGTATTTTGTTCTGTTATGCATCAGTAATTTGTGCCTTTTTATTGCTGAGTAGTAAATACTCCATGGATATACCACAGCTTAATCATTCACCCATTGAAGGACATCCAGGTTGTTTCTAGTTTGGGGTATTGTAAAGCTGTTAAAGTACAAGTTTGGGGCCATCCTGGTGGTGCAGTGGGTTAAAGAACAGCAGTATGAAGCAATCCACCAAACTTTTTCAGCATGGCTGTTGCTTTAGACTACCACCAGTGTGTATGAGTGATCTGGTATCTTGGTATTCTTGGCAGCATTTGGTGGTGTTGCCATTTTTTGTTTTAGCCATTCTGATGTGTATGTAGTGGTGGCTTACTGTGGTTTAACTTGTGTTTCCCGAATGACTAATGGTGTTGAACATCCTTTTATGTACTTATTTGCTGTCTGTATATCTTTCTCAGTGAAATGTCTTTTTATGTTTTTTACTTATGTTCTAACAAAATATTGGGGAAAAGACTATACTTATGAGAGACATTGATTTATAGTTTTCTTTATTTTTGTTGTTGTGTTTGTCTGGTTTTGGGACCAGGAAAAGACTAGCTTCTACATTCTTTTTTTGTGAACTATTTATTTCTGTTCTTTATTAATTCCTTCCTTCTGCTTGTTTTGGGTTTAGTTTGTTCTTTTTCTAAATTCTTGTGAGAGCTTAAGTTATTGAATAAAAATACTGTATAGCAATACAATTGGTGCTATTTAAAAAAAATGATAGAATTATCTGGTGGAATCATCTGGACCTGAATATTTCTTTTTAGAGGTTTTTAAATTATAAATTTAATACCCCAGAAATTATAAAGCTATTCATATTACCTATTCACAGCAGGTAAATTAAGGTAATTTGTGTTTGTCAAGGGTTTAGTTATTTTGTCTAAATTATTAAATTTATGTTCATAGAGTTATTCAGAGTGTTGCCTACTCCTTTTCAGACCTTGCAGAGTCTGTAGATATTTCCTTTTTCATCCCAGATACTGGTGATTTGTGTCTTTCCCTTTAATTTTTGTCAGTCTTGCTAGAGGTTAATCAGTTTTTTTTTTTTTTTTAAAAGATTTATTTATTTGTACATACAGAACTGGGGTACAGGCCAGAGGCTCAGGGGCGGTGAGAGGCTTCACCAGAGACAGAGCGGGGAGCAGAACAGGCAGATGCACGCGAAGTACACTGCTGAGGGGAGCAGTGGGCGGGCCAGGAGGGGTCTGCCTCGCCATGTGGTCTCCTCCGGGGCAGGCGGGATTTGAACTCATGCGGAAGTGGCTTTAGCTTCTCAGTGCAGTGCTTTAACCCGCTGCGCCACCAGGGAGGGCCGAGGTTAATCAGTTTTATCTATCTTTTCAAAGAACTAGATCTTTGTTTCATTGATTTTTTTTTTTTACTTTTTCTATGAACTATTTATTTCTGTTCTTTATTAATTCCTTCCTTCTGCTTGTTTTGGGTTTAGTTCTTTTTCTAAATTCTTACGAGAGCTTAAATTATTGATTTGAGACCTTCCTCCCCACCTCTACCCCCAACCTTTTCCTTAATATGTGCTATGAATTTCTCAGGATTGCTTTGACTATGTCCCACAGAGTTTGACATTTTGTTTTTTTCATTTTTATTCAGTTCAATGATCTCTTGTTTCCCTTCAGAATTACTTTTTGATTCAAGGATTATTCAGAAGTAGGTTGTTGAGTTTCATAGTGTTTATAAATTTTCCTGTTTTCTTCTCTTTACTTTTAGTTTGATTCCATTATGGGCAGATGAACATACTCTATGATTTCAGTTCTTTGAAATGAGTTAAGGGCTACTTTATGGCCCAGATTAGGATTTATCTTAGGGTATGTTCTGGAGGTATATGAAAAGAATGTGTTTTCTGCTGTTGTTGGATGGAGTGTTCTACATGTGTTGATTTCTGCAACTATAATTGTGACCATATATTTCTCTCTTCATTTGTAGCAGTTCTTGCTTAACACATTTTACAGCTTTATTGTTTGGTGTATATATACATTTGGGGTTTGTTGATTGACCCTTTTACATTATATAATGTCCCCCTCTACCTCTGATAATTCTTTGCTCTGAATTCTGCTTTATCTAATATTAATATAGCTATTCCTGCTTTCCTTTCATGAATATTAGCATGATCTATGTTTCTTTCAACTTATCTATGTATTTATATTTAAAGAGTGTTTCTATAGAGCAGCATATATTGAGTCATGCTTTTGAATCTATTCTGCCTACCCTTGTTTTTTTAAATTAGTATATTTAGATCATGTACATTTAATGTAATTATTGAAGTAGTAAATTTGCCACTTTAATTTTTGTTTTGATTATTCTAATTTTCATTTTTGTTTTATTTCCCCTGCCTTTCTGTGGGTTCCTTGAACAATTTAAGAATCCATTTTGATTCATTTATAGTATTTTGAGTGTTACTTCTTTGTATAGACTTTGTAATAATTGCTCTAGGTATTACATTATATACATGTAATTTACCACAATCTACTGGTGGTGTCATTTTAGCAATTTGAGTGAAGTACATAATTTGCATCACTTTATTTGCTCCCATCTATAATATAACTAATATAAATATTTCCTCTATATGCAGTTCTCTGAAGTGTGTAGATTTAAGACCATATCAGACAATATTATTATTTTAAATTCAACCACCAATCATGATTTAGAAAACTTGAGTAAAGAGAAAGTCTATTGTATTTATCCACATTTTTACTATCCAGGTTGTTTTCTATCTTCCTAATGTTCCACAATTTCTTGTTATTAAGATTCCTTTCTGTTTAGAGAAATTTCAAAGTCATTTTTTTAGTATTGGTCTATTAGTAAGAAATTCTTTTGGTTTTTCTTTACCTGAAAACACCTTGATTTCATCCTCATTCCTGAAGTATATTTTTCCTGGGTATGGGATTATCAGTTAGAAGCTTTATTTCAGTATTTGAAAAATAGTAAGCGATTTTCTAGCCTTTTTAGTTTCTGATGAGAAATCTTTTATTTTTCCCCCCCAAATAGTTTTCCCCCTATAAATGAGGCATTTTTCGCTGGCTGCTTTCAAGATTTTTCCTGTGTTGTTATCAGAAGTTTAATTGTGATATATGTGGCAAGAATTTTGCTCGGTGATGGGATTACAATTAAGATGGAAAAAAAATGTGCAAAATGATGTAAAAATAAACTGTTTTATATATATATATAAAGAATTTTGGTTTTGCCCTCTGTGGTGTTGCTCAGTTCTGTAGGTTTATATCTTTTGCCACATTTGGAAAGTGGTTTCAGCTATTATTTCCTTGAGTGCTTTTCAAATTGTCCTCTTTCTCCTCTACATCTGTGTTAACTTGAGTTGCTAAAATGACCTGTCTAGGCTCCAACTAAGCCTAGCTATCTATGCTCTTCCAGTTAAAAGTGTCTGGGTTTATGCAATGACCAGACTTGATCTTCACTGGCTAATTCCTTTGTTGCCCCAGCTTTCCCCAGTTGCCTGTAGCTATGGGGAAGTGTTTTAATCGAAGTGCATGCTTTTGTTCTGGAGGGAAAGAGCTGGCAGTCACTCTGGCAATTTTGAAATAATTTCCTCTTCTTTCTTTGTAACACCTTGGGGTGTCATGGAGTATTCAGAGAATACTGTGTTAAGGGCTATGACAACAGCCATCAAGGAATTAGCAGTCAAAAGGGGCAAATCCTCATGGAACACAAGTAATGGAGAGGCAGGTGCCACAGGAGGCCCTGTGATGCTAAGGGAGCTCAGGGCGGGGAGGACGAACTGCCCACTGGGTATAAGGAAACGTCATGGAAGATGTGACACTTGAATATGACTCTTGAGGGACTTGCAGATACCCCAGATGAATACAGGAAGAAAGGACACTTAAGACAAAGGAAATGCAGAAAACAAAGGCACTGAAGTGGTAGGACAAATGACATATTGGAGGGGGTGGGCTTGGAGGGGCAGTAACAAGATAGCTGAATTGACACAGATTGTTGAGAGCCTTTAATACCACCTTCGGATCTGGCTGTTGAGAGCCTTAAATGCCACCTTTGGGTCTGACATTTATTTTATAGGAATTAAGTGTTTTTGTAAAACTGATTACATTGTCAAGATTGGGAAGGCTAACGGACAGTTGTGGGAGTATCTTCTATCCGAAATTTGGGTTTATTCTGAGAACTAGGAGAAGGCTTTGAGTATTTCCTTACGCATTGCAGAGAATAACCATCATGTATTTTCAGTTAATCTTCAACAATAACAAAAACCCATTTTTGGTTGGATGGTAGTATTCTCACTGCGGAGGCTGACTTGCTCCTTCTTGTGTAGGGAGTATTGCCTGTCAGGGAAACTGACCATCTCCCTGGGCAGATGCCGTTCCTCCCTTGGAAGATTAGGAGGGATTCTTAAAACATGTTAAGGATAGAATGGCCTTTATCCTGCTGGGCTTCAAGACAGCGGATGAGCAGATGACATTAAGATCACTTTCATCTTTGGATAACTCATCACTGCCTTTCCTGTTTTTCCTGTTGCCTGGGAAAGGTGTATACTCCCACAAGGGGTTAACTGTTAGGCTCTGATTCAACACAGCTATCACTTAGTGAACCTGCAGATTCTAAGTACTGACTATAAATATACTTGGATTTAAAACTGTATACAGCAGTTGGGGGTCAGCAATGAGTACCCCTAACTTGCCTCCACCTTCTCCCCACCCTTGCATAGTTCAAGGATCAGTTTTGCTTAGTCCAGCCTCTCATTTTTCAAGTGGGAGCCAGGGGATCAAAATGTCTGGGCTCTTCATCCATCTCTATAGGTTATTAGCAGGGTTTGGCCTACCCTGCCTTTTTGATCCTGCCCATGCTGTATGTCCCCAGATATCCAGCCCCCCTACATTTCCCTCTTACCACATTTTTCCACTTAGGCTGTGTATTTAGCTGTTGAGTTATGAAAGAAAACCTGGTTCTTCCTTTGAAGGTAGGCTGCTGTCTAAATAAATACTATTGTCTTGGCCTGCTTTTATTTGGATAATGTCAGTGTAGCTAGATAGAAATGGTGGTTTTGTTAAGGAAAGATATCTCGGGCTTGTAAAGTGCATCAGTGAACTTCCTGGTTGGCTGTCAGGTGCAGAAATTCTGAGTAGGGGATGAGCAATCCAAGATTGCCCTCTTCAGCTTGGGGAAGGGGAGACCAAGGAACATGCTTCCTCCCCTCTCAAGCTGCATGGGATAGCCTGCTGGGTAATCTCTCTGCAATGTGAAGAGCACTGTCAGAGGCCCCAGAGACATCCCACCATTCAAGAGAGACCTGATGTTGGGCAAGCTAATGTCACCTCTCTGGACCTCAGCTTTTTGTGTCTGAGATGGTGATAATAAGGCCCACTCATAGTTTCAGCAAAAGTTCACCTGTACCAATAGTAGATTATAACGTAAGGGGTTACTGTTGCTGTCATTGTCATTACTAGGGCAGCGTGGACATTCTCAGACTGACTCTCCAGAGTGAACTGACAGGAGAGGAACTTGAACACATAGCCCAGAAGGTATTGAGGTTCCTGCTGGGTGAGGCCTCCCCTCAACCAATTCTTCCTTGCTATTGACGCTCACCCCTGACTGCTGGAGCCACCTTTGCTGCTGTGAACTTGGGAGCGCCTCCTTTCAAACACCTTGCTAACCTCAGCATATGCACCACTTCGGGGAATGGGAGACCTCCACTAAAATGAAAACTATCCACATTTCTACTAATTTTCCCAGTCTGATGTTCTTGCTACTGTGTAACTTCTGGTAGAGATCCTGAGATGAAGTCTTGGAGGGGAAATTCTGCTAATCTTCAAGTCTCTTGAGGCGCAGGTTTATGCATTGGTGAAGAGGCCGAAGTTCTGGACTTTGTGTGATTTCTGAGTCTCTCTGCCTCTCTCTCAGGCTGGCAGGAAGACCTATGCCATGGTGTCCGGCTACTCAACTGGTCATTCTCTGGCCTCAGAACTGGTAGAGTCCAACGATGGACATGAGGAAATCATTAAGGTAAGTATGCTCAGTTCACCACCACCTTTTCTTCTCCGCTCTTCTCTGCAAACATGAAGGGAGCAACTGGTTTTCCTGAAGGAGCTTGTGTTTTGACTTGGAAGAACCAAATCTGTAATGCTGGTTCTTTGCCCTCCTGGAAAAACCCTAGTTAACATCAGCATGCCATGACTTTGGTGTGACCCACTCCGGCCTAGGCATGGTGGCACAACCTGCCTGGGTGCCTATTCACGCTCCTTGTTTGCCAGTTGGAGGTTGTGGAGGTGGGAGGTAAAGGGGGTGTCACCCAACTTACTTTGTTCTAAAAACAGCTTTTTTAAACATAAGTCACATAGCATACAGTCAACTCAGACATGTACAAGTAGTGATTTTTAGTACATTCATGGAGTTGTACAACACTGTTAGTTCTTCAGTCACTCCACTCAGCTGGCAGTCACCAACCCACTTTCAGTCTCTATGACTTTGCCTTTTCTAGACATTTCATGTAAGGGGAATCATACACATGTGGTCTCTAGTATCTAACTTTTTTTCACTTAAAATAATAATGTCCAGCTTCAGCCATTTGTAATGTATGTCGGTACTTAATCCTTTTTATGGCTGAATAATATTACCTTGAATGTATATGCCACGTTTTGTTACCTATTCATTAGTTTGTGGGCATTTGGATTGTTTTTACTTTCTGGCTATTATGAATAATGCTGTTATGAATATTCATGTATAAACTTCTGTGTGAACATATGTTTTTAATTTCTTGGCATACATTTAGGAGTGGAATTGTTACGTTTATGGTAACTCTGTATTTAATCTTTTGAGGAACTACCAGACTGTTTCCCAAAGCATCTGCTCCATTTATATTCCCACCAGTAATGTATGAGGGAGTTCCAATTTCTCTATATCCTTAGCAACCCTTGTTATGAATCCATCTTTTTGATGATAGCCTCCCTGGCTGATATGAAGTGGCATCTTGTGGTTTTGATTTGCATTTCCTTAATAATATTGACCATCTTTTTACATGCAGATTTCCCCCTTGGTTAGCACTTTGCAGAAACACATTGTAGAAATACAAGTAGTTTTTGTATATTGACCTTATATCCTGCAACTTTGCTGAACCTCATTATTTGTTCTAATAGTTTTTTAGTGGATTCCTTAGGATAGTCGGTATATGGTGGTCATATCACCTGCAAGTCAAATTAATTTGACTTCCTCCTTCTCAATCTGAATCCTTTAATTTCTTGTTCTTACTCAAAGTCATGTTATGGCTCATAATTCTATCAGTGTAATCATTGGTTACTTTTATTGTGTGTCCTCTCAGACATTTTTCTTTCTATACATGATATATTCTGTGAAAAATTTAAATTCTACTATATATTCTTCATTTGCGCCCCCTCCCACTTTAGTGGTAGTTTATCATATCTCTGTCCATAATGTAAATATGTGGCATTTGACGTACTCTTTAGTATCTATTATAGACATGCCATAATTTATTTAATTAATTGCCTGTTGTTGAACATTTTGTCTGTTTGCTGCCAGAAACATTATGCTGAACATATATATGTTACTAACATATGTTACATATATATGTTACTATATGTGATATAAAATGCAAGCAAAATCCAAGGTTTTCTGAACTGCAAAAAGTTTTTAAGTGTGGTATACAGAGAAAAATGTGTAATAGCTTTTACAGCCCTTACCTATCAGTTTACCAGTATACAGGTAAATGTTTTTGCCAGTTGAACTAAGTATATTTCATTGGGATAAATTCCCACAGGTCAAAGAGTAAATACAGTTTTTAAATTTTCTAATTTGAATGACCAACTTGCTACCCAGAAAGATGGTAATATATTTACTGTCATGCCAGGCTGACTGTGGTCATGGAATTAATTTCATAAGCTGTCATAACAAAATAGTGCTATCTTCCTTACTTCAGGTGTACTTGAAGGGGAGGTCTGGAGATAAGATGATCCATGAGAAGAATATTCATCAACTGAAGAGTGAGGTCCAGTATATCCAGGAGGTGGGAATCCCTCCCTTTACAGAATGACCAGGATCATTTTTCTTAAACTTACTTTTGCGGGGGGAGGGGTTCCCTTCCATTTTCGGTGGGTTCCTATTTTTTCCTGTCTGCTCCCATATCTCCAAAGTACCACCATGCTCTGTCCTGCATCAAATACCATTTTTAGCTCTTTAATTAATCAACCTATCCTTTAATTAACAAATTAATACCATGTACCTAATGCTTTCCCCTAGCCATCTAAAATTGCCAGCCTCCCTTCCTCAAGTTTTCCTAACCTTCTCCCTGGCTCGTTTCTCCTTGACACCTGTCACCTATAACTAATAAAACATTTAGCTTGATCAGGGCAGGGGTTGCTTGTGTAGGAGGGATTGGACTGACCCCCACTTGGCTTGGATCCATTCTCTCCAGCTGTGTGTAGAGCAGTGGGGGGCTCACAGGAGTATGGAGTGCTGGATAGTTGGTGTGCTCTCTTGCCCTACACCAAAGCTAAAGTCTCTTGCCTTCCTCTCCCAGGCCAGGAACTGCCTGCAGAAGCTTCGGGAAGACATAAGTAGCAAGCTCGATAGAGATCCAGGAGATTCTTTTCATCAACAGGAGATACAGGTAATAAGAAATGGTCCCTGCTGGGTCCCCACTGAGGAGGTGGGGCTGAGCTAGCCAGTCCCATCTAGCTGTCACCCAGTGGGTGGTGAATCTAACAATACTAACAGGAGAAAAGGGCACTAGGCTGTGCTGGGCACTCACAACCTTGGCAGGGCTCTCCAGCAGCAGAGCTCTTGCTTGAATTACGTCAGCTTTTCTACAAGTAAATATTTATGGAATTTATAGACATAAAAGTTCACAGAGATTGAGGATTCTGTGCTCAATCTTCTTGTAATACAAAGTCTTGTGAAACCAAGAACCATGTGTAAATCCAAACTTCTCATAAGTTGATTTTGCATCATTTGGGTGACACCTGTAGTATAAACTAGAACTCTCGGCCCTCCTCTGTTAGGTGTGTGTAACTCTCTGCCTGGGATGGGAAGCTCCTCAAGGCTTCACCCCTTGTCTCTGTACCCCCAGTCCTCCAGCAGAGGGTCTGGAATGCGGAAATCATCAGAAAAAGTTCATTAGACTGAACTGACTGGAGAAGTCCTTTGGAATGGATAATCCTGGGATCTTGCTTCACTAAAATAGAAGTGTTCTCGGGAGAGCAGAACGATCTCTGCCGTGATCCACCTTTGACTTCTGGGTTGAATCTCTCTTACTTGCAGTTGGTTTGTGTGGGGTAGGCTTTCTCTAGCATTTACCAGGGGAGCAGTGGCCTGTGTGGCCAGTGTGAAGCTGATGTAACAGAGTTTCTCTGGCTTTTGGGTGTGTACTTGGCTTGTGTGGCAACCTGTCCCAATTCATTTTGCTTGACTGAAAGTCAGACTTTCACTGCTTGAGCTCATCTGGCTAGTCGGAGGCGCTTTGCCAGGTGGCAGAAGAGACTGACTCAAAGGTCCTGGCCTTTTGTTAGCACAAACTAACCCTCCTGCAGAATAATCAGGTTTTGGGTTAAAAAGAATTACAGGTACCTCTTCTTTGGATTTATATTCTTTTTGATTTATGATTTGTTAAACTTTGTCAGGACTCTGAAAGGACAAGGGACACTCTGTGGCAAGCAGCTGCTTGTATTCCCTGGGCTATCAAGAGTGGGTCTGCTTATTTTCCAGGCTGCTTAGAGGCTTTAGCCTGAGGTTTCCTTCATCTCCCCTACAAAGCTAGGGTAGTCCCTCTTCCCAAGGCTGCAAATGTTTCTCTCCTCTCCGCCCCATTTCCCCACAGAGCACTGGACCGCCTTATTTCATCCTCTCCCCAACCCTCCCCTCCCTCCTGTCTTCTTCCTTGAACTCTGCCTCTCTATCCCTCCCTTCCCGCCCTCTTCTTTCCTCCTCAACTCTTCCCCCGCCTCCTCCTCACCTTTTCCCACTCCCTCACTTTCTAAGATTTGAGGTCTTAAGAGAATGTTTCAAACTTGGTTGCTTTGGCCCGTTTTAACTACCAATTTTATTTTTCTTTGAGCAGGTGGTGCTGGAAAAGCCAAATGGCTTTAGTCAAAGTCCTACAGGCCCGTATGACCACCCACCTGAGGTAGGTAGTTTGTAGAGGAATGCAAAGGCCAGAAGGCCAGTAAAAATGTTCTAAAACTGTTACTCAAAGATAAGCAATGTGAAGGTCAGAAGGCCAGTGAAACTTGCTAAAACTGTTGCCCAAAGATAAATTTCGATCTCTCCTGGAGTAAATGTTCCAGGATCTAACTGTTACTTTACCAGGCATCCAGCAAGCAGGGACTTGTGACTGCCTAGCCCCTCCAGAATGCCTTTATAAACCCATAACTTTAAGAAGCTGGGGTCCTTCCCTCCCAAGGAGCATCTGCTGCGTCGGACCCTAGCTCGAGCTAGCTAGTAAAGGTTCACTTTGCTTTTGCTTTTACATCAGACTTGGGTCTCGGTCATTACTGGACTTGGCACTTTCATACTTTTAACAGTAGCAGCGAAAAGATGACTATTGCTCAGCCAGAGGAACACTCCTTCCTGGGCCTTTTGTCTTTTGTTTGCTTTCTTGCACTTAATATAAGAGGCATGTACTTGTATAAAATTTGGTAAAGTTTCAAACAGTGGAAAAACAGAAAAAGCAGAGATTCTTCTTCCCAGCCTCACTCCCTGGGAGTATCCACTGTTAACAGGTTAAATGGGTGGATCCTTTCAGAGGAGTGCTTCTCAGGCTTGGCTGCCCATTGGAGTGGCCCTGGAAGCACTTAAGGACACCATGCCTGTGTGCTGTCCCCAGATAGTGTTATTTTATTGATCTGGTGCCTGGCCTCTTCAGGTGATACTAACAGTCATTTAAAGATTCGCTTAGTGAAAGTTGAGTACCAGTGTTCTAATGTCCTCTGTACACAGACAACCTTATTTGAATGCCGTATGTGCATACATCAAATCTATACACAAATACTGTATGTACTCTATATACATATTCAAACATATCTATGTAATATGAACATACTTTTCACAAATACAGGGTCATGGTAAATATATTATTCATTGCTTAATTTTTTCTTTTTAAAGATTTTTTATGCGTACAAGAACTGGGGTACAATCATAGGTGCAGGGGATGGGAGGAGTCACTAGAGACAGAGTGGGGGGCAGAACTGGTGGACCTACTGAAATACACTGCTGAGGGGAGCAGTGGACAGGTCTGCTGCCACAGGGTTACCTTCCTGGCTGGAGATCAAACTCATGCTGCAGTGGCTGGGGATAGCTTCACAGTGCTTCACTTTAACCTATTGTACCACCAGAGAGGGCCCTTAATATTTTTCAGCAACAACAAAAATACTTTTCAACAAAAGATTATATTACAGCCTTCTTTCCACATTAATACCTATAGATCTATCTCAGACCTTTGAATAGACCTTTGAATAGCCATGTTTGTTTTCATTTTATCTTTTCCCACTTTGTTGAGACAAATTGACAAATATGGACGGATGGATGAAATACAAAAAAAAAAATCTCATTGTAGAAAATTTGGACGTTCAGAAACAGGAAAGTGAAGGGAAGGAATTGCACTGGAACTTCCCCAAAGAAAAAAACAGAGCTTGGTGAAATTTCCTTTGGTTCCACTAATGAAATCTTATTTACAGTATTGAGATTGTGTGTACGTAGCGTTTCTGTGTATGTGTTAGTTTGGTTGGGTTTTTTGGCCCACATATGCACAGTTGAATGAGACCTGCCATCACTGCCTCACCACTGATCTCTCAGTGGTGAGAGATCAGCCACTCTCACCACTGATCTCATCAAGGTCTCGTTGGTGTTACTCCCACCCCACTCCAGCATCTGCAGTGTATGATTTAAATACATCTGTCACGTACACTTTCAATTTTCATAATGGACCTGTGTTGTCTTTGTTTTTTTTTCCTTTTGATGCAACACCATATACTTAGACTTTGTGTTACTGTGTTAAAGTCTAGTTCGTTATCTACTACCCCGACTTGTAAAGATTTTTTTCTCTTCATAAGTACATCATAAAAACATTCCAGGTGATTAAAAAAATCTTACGAGAACCTCTCTTAAACATCACAGTTCTGCTGCAGGGGCCTTCCACAGCATTCTCACCTGCCCAGTAGCCTCAGTGCACAAACAGGAGAACTGACCAGATAACATACAGAACGGGAGATTGGGAGCTTGGGATTCTAGCCACTTACCAAGACGTGCACTTTGGATGGTTCCCTTCCCCCCGAATCATTATATTTGGCAAATATGCTGTTGGTAACAAGTTGTAATAACACCTGGTATTATCTGTTTGGCTTCTTTCCACTAGGGCTCCAAGCCCTACTGGATATTATCTTCCTTTTGAGGCAGCCTGTAAGGCAAGGTGTGGTGAGGAGACTTTTCTTCCTGCTTTACCGATAGACAAACAGCCTACAGGATTTGTAACAAGACAGCACAGCGACCCTGCCGCCCTCCTTCAACTGAGAGCCCCGTGCTCAGGCTTGTAGGTGCTACAGCTTCCCACTGTGCGAGACAGAATTTTCTGTCACTCACAGGGAACTGGTAACTGCAGTGTCTGGTGCCTGTGCGCAGAGGGGGGCGAGACCCTACAAGCCATTTCAGCCCTAATCACCCACCCACAACTGGGTGTGTCCAGGTGTGAGACTCAAAATAACCCGCTGAGACACCTTTTCCTACATCGAATCAGATAACTGGACTTACTGGGTTCTTTTGCCCTAAACCTACTCACCCATCAGGAATTCTTCATGCACTAATCTCTGCGCTAGGTGCAGAAAACAAAAGGCAGGCCTTTGGGATGCTCCCCTCAGGGTGGGGTGGCCCCGCTTCTGCTCTTAGGGAAGCGTAGTCCAAAGGGGAATGTGGTCTCTGCTGCAGACTTCTGGTCTGATGGAACATGCAAGGAGGACACACAAATGTCCCTATTCACTGGATCCATGTGTAAGAACACATTAGATGTCCTCACATGTATAAGAACTCATTAGATACTGAGTGTGTCCTAGGATTATCGGGTATTGTAAGACTAGTAGAGTTCTTGAAGAGAGAATGCTTTCAAATGAGTAATTCAGCACATCTGCCCTTGTGAATGGACAAGATGGGTCAAACCCGTTTGTGTGCACCCACGTTCTTACTGCACTGAAGACAAGTGACTCACCTTCCCTTTCCTGACGTGGCTGTAGGTGGACACCTATATGAATGAAGATGCCGAGAGCTTGAGGAAGACCGTACTAGACTTGCTCACCAAACTGAAGGAGGCTGAGTGGAAGCACCAGTCAGATCGTGTGGCTTTTGAGGTGAGATTTAGAATTGGAGTGAAGGTGCCCCAGGGCTTGGGCTCCTGGGTGCAGGTGCCAATGACTTTATCTGCAGGACTCACATCTATTTTTCTTTTTAAGATTTATTTATTTATGCATACAAGGACTGCGGTACAGGCCAGAGGTGCAGGGGGTGAGAGGATTCACCAGAGACAGAGTAGGGAACAGAACAGGTGGCTTTACTGAAATGCTGAGAGGAGCAGCAGGTAGGACAAGAGAGGTCTGTTGTTCCGTGTGAGTCAGTGGCTAGCAACAGCTTGACCACACTGTCTTTTAACACCTGCACCACCAGGGAAGCCTCTGGACTTACCTTTATGGTGGGTGTCATCAACTAGACAGATTAGGCTTTGAGGCCTGGTTACCTCCTGCCTGCTTTTCCTTCTCATGGAGAGTTACAGTTCTTGTTGTCTGAGGCTGGCCCATCATTCCAACATCAGCTCTTGGTTATCAGCCCTGTTGAAGTTGTATGGTGGGGCAGGTCTGGGGCAGGTCATTTAAAAATAATTTCTGGAAGTGCCACAATAACACTGCTTGAGCTGCGGGCACCAAGTAGGCTGGGATTGTTGCTGTCAAGTTGGCTGTGCATCCCCGGTGGGCACCTTGTCAGGGTGAGTGGAAGAGCTGGTGCTATTGTCACTAAAGCTGTGCCCGTGTACTGAGGTGACTAGGCCTAGTCTTGGCTTCACCACGCAGAACTCTGTGACCTTGAATGAGTCCCTCAATTACAGTTATAAAGGCGATACAATACTAGTTTATTATAGAAGATTTTAAAAATAGAAAAGCCTATAAAAAATATAAAAGCCTATAAAGAGAGAGTGAAGGCTCCCCATTATTAAAGTGTGTGAGGTTGTCCACACTTTCCAGAAAACTTCTTAAAGTACAAAATGGAGGCATGGGGGCCCTCCCTGGTGGCACAGTGGGTTAAAGCGCAGCACTGCAAGGCTATCCCAAGTCACTTCTTCACAAGTTCGATCCCCAGCCAGGATGCTGACCCACATGGTGTGGCAGATCTCACCTGTCTGACCTGCTGCTCTCCTCAGCAGTTTGTTTCAGTCCATCTGCCTGTTGCTTCCCACTCTGTATCTGGTGAATCTTCTCACCCACCCTAGTATTCCTGACTGTGTTACAGGGCACCTCAGTGTGAACTGGGCCGCCTGTCTGTGGGGCCTCATCCACACACTTAAAGTTCAGTTATACTGCAGACAAAAGGGTCAATAGGTTTATTTACAAAAGGGGAAAAGAAAAGGAAACAACCCAGGGAAAGAGAGCGGGATACAAAGTAACTGGAATATCTTACCAGCTCAGCCGACTTGGAGCTCTGGTAACAAACTAACTAAAAGCCCTGAGTTGTGGTTCTCGGTCAGAGAACAGAGAACAGTTTCTAGAGCAAGAGTCCCAGAATGCCTGCTTAGCTCCGCCCTTTGCTCCTCACAGTTCTCTCCCTAGTGCTGCTGGGAGTTGTAGTTTCCAGTCTCAGGAGTAGGGCTTGGAGTCCATAAAACGCTGCAGAGTTCCTTTAGGACATCCTTCCCCTTAACAGCTGTACCCCAGTTCTTATATGCATAAATAAATAAATCTTTTCAAAAATAAAATGAAGGTACACTGGGTGAAAACACTGTCCGTTTTTTACTTTTTTAAAATCTTACCCTTTTTTTTTTTTACATTTTGAAAGGGCAGATTTGTTAGGAAAAGGAGAAAGAAAAAGAGAGGCCCCTGCATAGGCCCAAGTGGGCAGGAGAGTTTGGCAGTCTTTTAAATTACTCTGTGTGAGATGAACCATCTGTTATCTGCTGTTGTTCATCCACATGGAAAGTATTTTTTAGGTCATAAACATGTAATGATAGGATTATATCCTGCCCAGGCATGCCGGGAGCTGGTGGAAAGAAGGCCAGCCTGAACTCTTCTCTTTCACGGGACTAGAAAGACTGTTGGAGAAGATTGGAAGGAAGAAGACTCACCCTGAGACCCATCAACTGCCCCTAGATTAGTCGGTCTTATTGGAGCCAGTGCTTTACCCTCCTGAAGTATCAGTCTTAACACTTCTGTTAAAAGAAGTCATGAATTACACCTCTCCAGTCAGTAGGCAGAACGAGTGAGGTGCCAAATATACACGTTTATCACTCAAAAGCACTTTATAGATACAAGATTCCCTGTATTTTTTTATTTGTGATCAGCTTGCCACACAAGCTCTCCTGCCCTGAATAGTTTGGACTTAGGGCAATCCTAAGATTAGTCTGGTCTCAGAACAAAGTATCTGTGTGGTAAAGAAGTCTGCTGAGGGAGGTAGTTGCTGCAGTGATTTCACATTCCACAGTTTGGGACACTTGGTTGGTGATATATCAGAATGGGGGCCCGTTCTTCCCTACAGAACAGGAGGAAGCAGAGGTTGAGGCTGGACCATGGACCAGACTGTGAATTTTGGAAAGAAATGTTTGCCTTGAGAGGCATTATGAAGTCCTCAGTTTTGACCAGAGAGGGCTCTGCTGGCTTGGCCTTTCAGAGCTTGGGCAAAAGTGCTCTGAGTAAAATGCCAAAGGCCAGAATGCCCCAGACAGCTGTGGCCCTGGTCCCCTGTCTTTTGGGAAGGGCTGCCTTTGAAGCCCACATCCTCAGCACCCACCTACAGGGATGATGCCTCTTGGGTTGTGCCACTTTGGTACAAGTTGGCATACCCTTTTGTAAGAGCGTCCTTAGGGCAGGGCCAACTGGAGGTATAGGGACAGATGTCCCCAAAGGCAGGGGTGTTTTATTTTTCCCTTGTAATTCTGCACAGGGTGCGAGGATTAGCTGATGGCTGTTACAGTTGTGCGCCCAGCATCTGTCAACCTGGGTGTAGTGTTTAACTACACAAACAAAAGGCCTTGTTTTTAAGTTCCTGCCCAGGAGGCTGGCCTATCCCAAGGCTGTATGGGAATTTGCAGGTTTTTCTTCATCTCTCATAGGGAATTAGACTCTCTGGTCTGCTATTCTGAACCTGAGGGTAGGAAGAACAAGGCTTTCAATTACCATGAAAGCAGCCCGCGTGCAGCATGGGTCCGGCCTGCTGGCTGCTTGCTGGCAGGAAGGATCTGCAGCAGGCTTGCCCTGGACGGGCCAGTGTGCAGCATGGACACGTCTCTTCACACATCATCGTGCATTTCATTCTCTCCTCCCTGAGTCTGACTTTGGGAGGAGCCCGACAAACTGGCTACCGCTGTGCCATTTTCCCAGGAGCAGGGAGGCTCTCCAGAGTAAGTGATTGAGGAGTCAGTGTGGGGTAACAAAGGAGCTGTGCAAGGATTTTGAAGTGCACTGGCTTCATCATGCTCTAGCTCTGTAGCCTTGAATAGGTCAGTTGACTTTTAGTTGTAGAAGAAAAGGGCTGACTAATGAGCAGCCCTTCCATTCGCTTGATGAAGCTGCTGGTCTGCTGGGGGAGCACACCCTGTGCTGTCAGCCAGGAGAGCCGCATGTCCTGCGAGCACACCATTGCCCAGGCCCAGGGGTGGCGTGGGAGAGGGGCAGCCTGACCGGAGACCTAAAGGATACTTAGGAGTTGGCCAGGGCACATGTTGTGGAAGGAGGCAAGCTCTTACTTTACCTTTTCATTCCAAAATTTTGCTTCTGTACCCCTCCCAGATGCTATTTTGACCTTTGTGTTGTGATGTTAGTGGAAGTGAGGGTGAGGGGGGTGGGGGAGTAGCGGGACAGAAAGAAGGAGACAGAAAGAAGGACGTGACAAGATCCGAAATACTGGCTTAAACTTGGGTAGCAATGGAGGGCTCTTGGGGTGTTGAAGAAGTCAGCTGTTTGAAAGTGGTGCTTATAGGTTAAAGGTGTGTCTCTAAAGCAGAATTCTGACAGCTTCTGCCCATGGACCCTGGAAACCGCTCATCTGCAGTCTCCTGGTGGCCCTGGCCCAGTGAAGGGGAATGGTGGCTGTGTTCTCATTGGCATTGCCCCCATCTTCCTTCCCTGCAAGCAAGGTCCTAGGTTCTTTACTAGTGCTTTATCCACGTGTGCTCTGTTTCTACCCGCCTCATACATCCCCATCCTGTGTCTTAGGTGACACTCAGGACCTGCAAGCAAGGTCCTGGGTTCTTTACTAGTGCTTTATCCACGTGTGCTCTGTTTCTACCCGCCTCATACATCCCCATCCTGTGTCTTAGGTGACACTCAGTCGCTACCAAAGAGAAGCAGAGCAGAGTCACACGGCCCTCCAGAGAGCAGAGGCCAGAGTGGAGCAGAAAGAGGTGGACATTGGAGAGCTACAGAGGCGCTTGCTAGGGATGGAGACGGTAATTGCAGGCATCTGCTCCCGGGGCTCTGCGTCCTGGGCTGGAAGGCGCCCCAGGGTTGACTGAGATGGTTGCCTAAGCTTCCCTTGTGTAAGCAGCCCCAGAAAGTGTACTTCATGGCTTCCTTGGGAAAACCTTTAGAAGAGGAAAGCTCTTTCTCTCATCTAATCTCAGCCCTCAATAACTAGAGTTGAACCTATTTCCATTTTAGTCAGCCTTGTACAGCTACCCTTTATGGGCTTTTGAAGACTGTTCTTAACAAGCCATTCGGCCTGGTTTCTCAGGATTTGGCAACCATAGCTGGCAGGTGGGCCTGGGTGATGTAGGGCTGGCTCTCCCTCCAGGCAGCTGGGTGAGGCTGGGAAGTTTCTATGTGCTAAGGGTGGGAAGGGTTATCCCTGACAGGGGAGGGCACCCCATCAAACCAGCTTGGCCTGCTGCTCTTTGGCAGTTGTCCCAGTTCTAGTGCCCCTCTCACCCCAAACACAGAAACTGTTGTCATCTCTTCACTGGAGATTTTCTTTGCTTTGACCTGTCTAGGAACATCAGGCCTTACTGGTGAAGGTCAGGGAAGGGGAGACAGCTCTGGAGGAACTGCGGAGCAAGCACGCTGACTGCCGAGTAGAACAAGAAAAGTGAGGGCTCTTGTTCACTGTGGGGTTGGGGTGCCGGGAGGGGCGGGCGGAGCAGCAGCCTACAGCTCTCATGGTGGCCAGACCGGGGAGGAAGCTGGTGCTGATGTCAGATCTTCCATCGCTGACTCACCCTGTGCGGCTCAGGGTGGGGCCCTGCCCAGGGAGATACTGGCTGGGAGGCTGCCATCTCTGGGGAGTCATTTTGCATGGTGTAATAACCTAAGGAAGAGGCTTTGAGGTTTGAGAGTCAAGATCAAGCGAGAGCTGGTCAAGCCTCCACCGATGTGGTGGTTGTGCTGGACATGGGCATGCTGTTACCACACCAAGGTTTCCTCCCCTGAGACAGAAGGCCACTCACAGGTTGTCTCACTGAAAAGGCAAGGAGTCACTTCATGAAGAGATAACTGCACTTCCCACCACGCAAACTGAGAGTAACTTGCAAACTGAGAGCAAGCACATAGGTTCACCTTGGGCTTCTAGGCTGGAGAGTTTGCAGATTCCCTCAGACCAGAGAGGAGCAGAGGTCCCAGAGTTGTGCAGCCTAAGGACAAAGACTGGGCTGCTGTGGACCTTTAAGAATTAGGAAATTCTTTGTGCTCTTGACAGTAAATAAGATCTCAAGTGGTAAAACAAATTCTACATCAGCATGTTAATCTGATCTCCATTGTATGGTTTGGACCTTGTAAAATTCAACAGACAAAGACTAAGGAAATCCAAGATTAACAGATATGGTCCTTGCTTTCCCGCACCCTTCAGTAAAGGGGGGAGTTTTCTCTCCTTTGTTATAACTTCTATCTCAGCCTGTCTGGCATGGACATCTTATTGTGGCTTCCTTTCAGACGTCACAGCTTGCATATCAGCATCCCCTCTCCCTCAATGGCAGAGGTGCTCGGTGCTCTTGGACAGGCACGGAAAGAGGAAGGAGCAGGAAAAGCTAGAGACCTGAAAGTCTAAAACCCAGGTTTGGGATGACAGGTGATATGTGTGCATCGTTAACGCTGATTTTCTAGATGAAAGGAGACTGGGAAATAGAGTGTTGGAGAGGTAAGGGTGGAAATTTAAGAATGTTTGACATTTAGGGAAGATGTGGGGGCTTCCACTGCCCACCTTATTTTCCTCTTGATAGACAGTGCCTGCCAGCAGTGCAGGACAGCACAGTCAAGCTTCCACTTGACTCTCTCTGGGAGCTCCTTACACACAGGGCAGTCTACTTTCTTACAACTTTAACACTGATAAAGTCTTTCCCTCTGTTGGCCTAAGAACCACTTGATTGGAATGCCTACCTATTGGTTCTAGTTTTAGAACCTTTCTGAGCCTCAGTTTCCTTTTTTGGACCAGGTGATCTGTGCGATCTCTGTGATGCTCCTAATTGATGTCCTAACGTGTCTGTTCCCTACTCCTGAGGGCAGCCTATCAGGGAATAAGGCAGAGGGAATCTACCTGACAGTAGCCTCTTCCCCAACCACCAAGGCTTTTCCTGTGACTGGGTAGAGAATGCTTTTTTTCCCTCTTGCCTCAGCCTTCTGGTCTCTATTCCCAGGACTGCTAGCCTGGAAAAGGAAGTGGCTGGGTTGCGGGAGAAGATCCATCACTTAGATGACATGCTTAAGAGCCAGCAGCGGAAAGTTCGGCAAATGATAGAGCAGGTAAGTAGGGCCAGCTCTTACCTGCCTTACCTAATGTGCTTTTGGATACTGTTCTGAGACATCAGTCAGCCTGGCTTCTAGAGCTTCGCAGCCATAGCTGGCAGGTGGACCTGGATAATGCCCACCTAGAGTCATCACCTGGAGCCTAGCACTGTGTTCTTGGTAAGTCCATGCTGTTACTTATGTGTTCTCCTGGGGAGCTTGGCTTATATTCACAAGTGTCCCATAAAATATTTATGGCTGCCAGTTACTAGACAAGGTTATTGAGATTTGCTTTTTTTTCTTCCACCTTTGCCCTACTTCTTTGGTCATTTGCCTTCTGCTTTCTGATGGGAAAATAAAGAAAAGGTTAGTTTTCCTTACAGTCTGATGAGTGCTTGTAAATGGATAAGTTAAGTCACAGTAAACTCACTTCTCTCTGAAGTGACTATCTGGATGGTTGGCTGAATCCTCAGTTCAACTGAGTAAACATATTCCAGACGTTCAGAGAGTTAACGATGGTAAGACCTGTCCCCTTTCTGAAGAGTTACATCTTCCTGGGGCAAGATGTAAAATCGCCTACCTGGAAGCAGAGGTGTGTGCTGGGCAGCCACGGGAACCTCGTGGGGAAGAGAAGACCGGCTTTAAGGGAGGGAGAGGTCACTGAGGGCGTCTCAGCCCTGTCTAGCTGCAGCTCTGAAGAGACTATCTGGATGGTTGGTTGAATCTTCAGTTTAACTGAGTAAACATATTCCAGAATGTTCAGAGAGTTAACGATGGTAAGACCTGTGCCCTTTCTGAAGAGTTACATGTTCCTGGGGCAGATTTTGACCTTCTCTTATCTGGGCTTTTAGGTCGCTGACTTAGGATACGCCAATTTGGGTATAGTTTTGGAACATGAGACCTCTGATGGGAAGGGAACATTTGCTTCAGACTTGGGTTCTTCCATTTTGTTCACTGCCATTTCCCACTGTCTAGAAAAGGACCCGTCATATAGTAAACACTCAATAAATGCTTCTTAAATCAATAAATCATTTGTATTTGCAAAATCAAAGGGAATGGTTTTTGAATCATCCATAATTTTGGATGCTCAGAGTGGAGCTCCCCACACACCCTCTAGGATATCCAGAGTTTACTATTAAGTGAAACACGGCTTTTATAGAAAAGCTAAGCAAGTCAGGTGAGAGGTGCCACAACCGTACATTCGTCTTTGCTGCTTCCCCTGGCGACAGCAGGACCAAGTTTGATGAGTGTCTTGAGTCATTTAAAAATGAGCTCAGTGTCTCCCACATCTTTGCAGCTCCAGAATTCAAAAGCTGTGGTCCAGACAAAGGACACCACCATCCAGGAGCTCAAGGAGAAAATCGCCTACCTGGAAGCAGAGGTGTGTGCTGGGCAGCCACGGGGACCTCGTGGGGAAGAGAAGACCGGCTTTAAGGGAGGGAGAGGTCACTGAGGGCGTCTCAGCCCTGTCTAGCTGCAGCTCTGAAGTGAATATCTGGATGGTTGGCTGAATCCTCAGTTCAACTGAGTAAACATATTCCAGAACGTTCAGAGAGTTAATGGTGTGCCCTTTCTGAAGAGTTACATCTGCCTGGGGCAAGCCCTGTGGTGGCAGCATGGAGCCAGCCTGTCTTTCTGACCATGTGAGCTGACAGTGCAGCTGGGCTTTTTTGGAGGAGGAGGCCTCTACGTGGAGTCTTCATCATGGCTAAGATGATGGACCTGACTCCCTGAATTTCTTAGTCTAATTTCCACCCAGCCTCAAAGCTCTTGCTGTTGACTACCTGAAGATCACTTTGTAGCCAGCGTTGTAAGATCCCCGGTGTGTGGGAGAGTAAAAGAAATGAGAGTGAGGGTTGTTTATCATCTGGGATTTGCAGTCTCCAATTAGAGATAAAAATGTGTATTTTTAAAACACCTAAAAATACATTGTAGACAAACCCATAGGCCAGGCAAGTAAACCTCTCAGTTGACCAAGAAAATTATATACAGATAGTATAGAAAGAAGTAGAGGAAATGACACCAGGTCAAAGCCATTGAGAGCACATCCTGCTGCAGGCTGGAGCAGATGCGGGAGGAAAGGAGCTTGCTGCACGATGAGAAGAGGAGAGAGTGTGTCCTGGCGTGCATGGTTGGGGTGACAGCAGTGTCACCGCTGAGGTGGAGAGGCCACAGTGGGCTAGGTCAGTGTGACAGATGGCAAGGTAGAAGAGATCAGTCCTAACCTCCTGACCTGTATTACAGAACCTGGAGATGCATGACCGCATGGAACACCTGATAGAAAAACAGATTAGTCACGGCAACTTTAGCACGCAGACCCGGGCTAAGACGGAGAACCTGGGCAGGTGTGTATGGAGTGGGCCCAGGGAAAAAGGGTGGGGGAGAGGACAGAGCTGTAGCTACTTCAGTGCAAATGCAAGGCTCTTCCAAATCCAGCTTAATCCTCAAAACCTCTGAGCTGACATTCTCTGCCGGCACTGTTTTCTAAGCCAGCAAAAGCAGAGCCAGTAACAGCTGCTAGAGGTTCTAAACTCCCTGAAATTGGATGCCAGAATGGTGTGCCTTTTCCTAGGGAGATAGACTTTTGTTTCTGAGACTCCCAAAAAGTTCCAAGGCTTTGGGAAAAAAATGAAGAATCGCAGCTATACCCACGTCTCAGTTGCTTAACTGCTCCCCCTCTTTTTCATCACTCTTGTCTCCATACAAAATACCACGCCCCTGATCTTTTCTTAGAGACCAGACAGAGTGTTTCAAAATATTTGGAACAGGAAGTCGGCCGAGCTGAGGTAGAGAATTCCCGAGGGAGGCCAGAGGGAGGGTCTGCAGGAAGGGGAGCAGCAAGGCCCTCCTCAGTGTCTCCATCTCTCTCTGCAGCGTGAGGATATCAAAGCCCCCCAGCCCCAAGCCCCTGCCTCTCATCCGAGTGGTGGAAACATGAGTGGAAGGACGCCGCCTCTGTTGCTGCCTCTCGCCTGTGGAGAAGCCCACCACCCCCTAGGCTGATAGCACTGACTCTGACTTCCTGACTGTTCCCTGGCTGCTGGGGCTCAGGCATCCTACCCCTTCCAATTCCTGTGCTCTGTGAGCCGGGTGGATGGAGCTGAGTCCTTCTGTGGACACCAGAAGGACATTATCCTGCCAGCAGGAGCCAGGGCAGGGTCCTTCTTCCTGTAGTTACTACTTTCCTGTAGCAGGGGCTCCCTTCTGTTACAGACTGAAGTTCAACTGCCTCAGAAGCCAGGCCCCACGCCTGGGCGGGAGAGGTGGCAAGATTTGCCTCAGAAGCTGGCAAGCTGGCAGCACAAATGTCCACAGCGACTGGAGAGTGTCCTGGGGGGATGAAGTTCCTTCTGCAAACACAGCTCAGTTCTTAGCAACAAACTGTTTATTTTTCTACTTGCTCCACCCTCCACCCCTGCTGGCTTGGGCCTCCCACTGAGAGACAATGGGGCTACCTGTCATGGCCTGGTCAGAGCCAGTGAACCTCAACTTTGACTGGATGGCCTTGTCTTTGGTAGGTGGGAACGTGCATTCAGGGAGTAGCTTTTAGCAGAAAGATGCTGTAGGGCCACGGACAGTTACGCGTGACTTCCCTCTGCTGTGAAGACTCCCAGAATCTCTTAGGGTTCGCCCTAAGTCACAGTACAAGTACACCTCAGTCTTCCTGACTCAGAGCCTAAAAACTGTTTTCACTGGGTAACATTAATCTCAGCGAAACTCACTGTATTTATTTTGCTAAGTTATTGGTGTTTTTGCTTACATCTCAAAATCGATAGCCTGCTCTTGCGGTATTGGATTTGTTCAAAACTGGGAAAAGACTGTTCCCACTTTCTCTCTCTTCTCTATGTGCTTCTTAACCCAAACCTGATCTGAACCTCAGAAGGCAAGTATATTTGCCCTAAGGTATCAGGGTCTGGGTGTGTAACTTGTTTGGGGGAAGTGGATAGTCCAGATTCTTTTGGGGAGGGATTGAATTCTTCCCCTGAACCTCTGCTTTATAATCAGTTTGTTACCCTGGCTCCGAACAACCGGGCACTCAGCATGTTTTCCTTAGGGCTCTTCCTGAAACCGCAAGGAGATAAGCATCAGAATGTGGTACTGTGGGACTCTGGAAGAATTAGAAGCAAATGTGGGTTAAGCCTTCAAGGTTGTAGTTGACTCAAAAACCAGAAGCCTTAAGTGTGTATGTTTGTGTCTGTTGGGACTGCGCTCATGTTCTGGTTTTGTTCAAGAGGGTTTCTGGTGTTCTTCATGTAACTTGCTCATGTGTAAAGTGAGAGGTCAGACCAGATGATATCCATAGGTCCTTCCAGTTCTGCTATTTTTTCCAGTGACATAGTGTTGATAAGGTGAATCTAATAAATTATGTTAATATGTCTCACTGAACTCCTGGCCTAGATTCTTTCCACTTTCAGGGGAGGATGTAAGAACACAATTTGCGTCTGCTGGCCACATCTGGGCGCTAACACCCAAACACTATGATACAAGGACTCTGGTTTTCGGAGGATTTGGTGACCATCTAAGCAGCTCAGCTCTATGGCCTGAGTCCTGGTTGTAGAAGGTGGCCCCCAGCTTTAGCTTGTTGGACCTGTGTGGGGTGGTGGCCTATGGGATAGCTAAACTTTTCAGATTGTGTCCCCAGTTGAAAAAGAACTGGTCCTGTGATTAATCAGGAGTGCGGCCAATCAGCACTGGAGGTGATGGGTAGCTCCAGTCCTCTGCAGAAATGAAAAGCACCTGAAAATGCTGACTGCACCTGTTTTAAGGGTCTAGTTTTTGGCTATCTCTGAGCATCATTCAATTAGTCCAATGGCCTTTTTTTCTTTCTGCCAAAAATGCAGCTGACTGCAGGGCCCAACAGGGGCAGAGCTAAATTTACATGACTCTTTTCTGGACCAAAGAGACCAGAAATGCACCCCCCCCTTCAACCCTGGCCCTGTTTCCTTTCTGGCCCACTTGCTCTTTTACTTGAAAGAATGTAAATTTTTCTCATGACACTTTTTTTGCCCCTTTTTGCTTCTCAGCTAGTTCTCACTTAAGGCTTCCAAAAATCTCTGTCCACTCCAGACGTGGGTCTGTTGGCTGACAGCCTGTGGTTGTCATCTTTCTCTGGCAGTCTCACTTGCCTTCGGTCTATCTAGACTGCTTGTTCTCAGAATATTAAGAGGGTGGAAGCAGGGTGGGGTTGCCCAGGGTGCCAAGACTTGCAAGGCTAGAATAAGACAGGCGTGAGTGTGCTGTCATACAGGAAAGGGAGGCACTGTTACTGGCCTTCAAGGACTTGGGATGAGCAGAGATTTGGGCTGAAGATAATGAAGGGTTCTGGAAACTAGAACCCAGGCTCTATGAGATTCTTTGGACAAAAACATGCCTTTGGTACATATGCCACAGAGTTTAGTTGTACCGCCACTGAAAGGATTTGCCACAGAGAATAAGCAGGGTCTGTGGGAAGAGAAAGTGATCAACAAAAGGTAGATTATATATTGGCAACCTTTTCAGATAGACATGGAGAACAGAGGGCCTGAGAAGGGCGAGGTAAGTAAGCTGCTCCTGACTTCAGCAGCCTGTTTATTGCCTGTGTTATGTCATTTGGAAGCCAACTCTCTGTGCTGCTTGACTGTTTTGTGGAGGGAAGATTAAGTCTGACTCCCTGGGGCCTTTGCCATGAAGACCTGTTTCTTTGAGCTGGGTGCTGAGAGCTGCCCGAACATGCAGCCATCAGCAACAGCCTCCTATAAAGCCGAGCATCAGCCCCAACGTGGGAAAAGCAGCTTGTAGGAGCACCCTTGGCCTCCCAGACAACTGCCTGCCTCTTTCCTTGCCTCCTCCCCAACAGAAAACTGCCTGTCAGGGATGTGGTAACACAAGTGGTGGAGCTTTTTTAAGTTTTTACAACCGAAGTTTGATTGGCTCATTTTCATCTCTATGTAAAAGAGTCTTCCACATGAAATGTTCCAAGATTTAAGCTGGAAAGATGCTCTCACATGATAGGGCATAAAGCAACTTAATTTGACAGAGGAGGGTAAGAGATTGATGCCCCCTGGTGTAGAAAAGCAGCTTCCCCTCTCTGAAAGCTCTTCCTATGTGTTGCTGGGTTTTGTGGGGCCTCTAGCAACCCCAGGGCTTGCTCATTGCTCAGAGCCAAGCATGGTGGAGCTTGGGCCTGAGCTTGTTCAGGCTCTGACCCAACAGCAGATGTTAGCCTAGGGCCCTTGGCCTCTTTTCCATGCTTCGATTTTAAGACTCCAGTTTTGCAAGGAGACATTGTTTTCCATCTCCCTGTCCCAGTTCTAAGCTCCGTGGCCTTGAAACTCAAAGTGGGAGAGCTAAATATTTTCTAGCCCCCTTTTCTCCAAGGAAAATCCTTAACTAGGCTGAAGATAAACGAGTCGTAAGAGAAGGCCACATGCTCTGAAGGTTGGTAATGTTAACTTAAAAAAGTGTGTAGCCTTTCTGCTGGAATCCTCTCCAAGCCTCTGAGACATGGGATTAGGCTAGATGGAGGCAGGATAATTAATTTCCTAACAGAGTGTTGGATGGCAAGTCTTGCACCACAGGACCTCAAGCTGCTGAGGGGAAGAAAGCCATTAGTTCTCATGACTTGGTCTATCAATTTGGTGCTGATTAACAAGGAGGCCTGTTGGGCTCTCACTGGCTTTCCGGGCTCTTAATTCATCCGCGTCTGCAGGAGTTTAGAGACTCTTGCATCTGCTTCATATCTATATGTGTTTATGTTTGTACAGACTTGCTATGTAAGACATATTATTGTAGGAAACAATTGGGAAAACTGTATTTAGGAAAAAACCCACTTTCTATCTGTGTTTCTTCTTTACTACTCACAAAGAACACTTCACTTCTGATGCTTCCGGTCTCCAAATGTGTGAGTTTCCCCCACACCAAGCAGTTATTATGCCCCACCAGCTGGGTGTCCTACAATTTCACTCAGTTCTGACACTGTCTACCTGAAGATGAGGTTAAAGGCTCAGTCCTACAAAGTCTTTCCACCCCCCTACTTAAGGTGCTGATTGTAAGTAGTAGATTACCAGGTTACAATTTAACTCTGACTTGGCTATAAATCAAAGGTTCTTAGGACACCTTCCTGGGTTCTGTTAATTTGCTAGAGCAACTCTTAGTACTCGGAAACAGATTTACCAGTCCTTAATAAAGGATATGAAAAGGGATGCCACTGAACATCCACATTAAGGACACAAATGGAAGTCTGAGAGGGTGCAGAGCACAAAACCTGTCCATTGCCAGCCCCACTCCCTTCTCTGGAGCATGGGGGCAGGGGTGGAGGGACTGAAAATTCTAAGTGTCTAGTCATGGCTTGGCCTTTCTGGTTAAAATCCCCATTCAGGAGTCCAAGAGTCACCTTATGGCCCTCCCTGGTGGCACAGTGGGTTAAAGCACAGCACTAAGACGCTAAAGCCACTTGAACATGAGTTTGATCCCCACCCCACCGGTGATCCACATGGCATGGCAGACCTCTCCTGACCCGCCTGCTGCTCCCCTCAGCAGTGTACTTCAGTAGATCTGCCTGTTCTACTCCCCACTCTGTCTTTGGCTGTACCCCAGTTCTGTATGCATAAATAAATAAATCTTTTAAAAAAAAGTCACCTTATTAGAACAAAAGATGTGCCTAGTGCTTTTATGACTTTGAAAATTAGAGGATTTAAGAGCACTGTGGCAGAAACTGGGTGTGTATATGTGTGTGTGTGTGTACACACACATACATATACACATATGTATACCTATACATTTCTATATTTTCCCCCCTATTATTTCACAACCAGTCTTATCTCACAGGTGTGTATGTCCTTGGATATATCATTATCTCAGGATCAGCTGGATCAAAGTTGACTTCTTTTGAAACTGCCTCCCTCCAACCTCTCACACTTTCTCTAAGTTGAACCACAGTCTTCAGTGAGGCTAGAAAATGTAGAGCCATCTTTTACTTTTCTCTCTATTCCTTTATCCCTAATATCCCACTTCTCAACATTACCTAATGTTTTTTCTTTTGAAATCTCTCTCAGACCTGGCTCTTTCCATATTCACAATCATGGGGTTTAGCTGGCTCTTTGAATTTAGATATCCACCGAGCCAGTCCTTGCTGGTCCTCCAGATCCACTCACCTGGCCATTATCATTAGCGCCTGTGCCAAATAATTTAATCCTATCAGTTGGGGTCAGGCATCCCTGCATACTCAGGTAATACCCAATTAGAAAGCAACATGAAATAACATAACAGATATAAAATACCTGAGAATAACCTTTATTTGAAATATCAGTGACCTACGTGGGAAAAAAATAACCAAATTTTGTTGGGAATATGGGAAAACTAAATGGAAATTTTTCCTGGATGGTAAAGTTAAAATTGTAAAGATGTCAGTTCTTCCTTAATTTATTTTTAGTCTTCATGTAATTACAATGAAGATCTCAATAGACTTCTTTTGGAATTGGATATGATTATTTAAAAATTCACCTGAAAGAATAAGCGGGAAATGGCAGAGAAAAAATTTGAAGACAGAGGTTAATTGGGAGGCATATTAGGCTTGGCAGATAGTAAAATGTATAGCTTGCACATCAGTTTAACAGACTAGAGAGGCAGAAATAGAGCCACTTTTATATAAGCACTTAAAAGGGACAAAAAAGCATTGCAACTCAGGGGGAAGGCACTTCAAAGGTTAGTTAAAAATAGTTTAAAAGGACTCTGACCTTAAACATTATACCTAAAATCTAGATAAAAGCATTACATAGACAACTTAACTGTAGAAAAACTGGGAGACACTATAGTTGATGAGCAACTCTGAGGGGAGAGAGTCATTTAGAATTTTAGTATGAAAGGTTATAACGGCGTATGTCAGTTATCTCTCAATTAAAAACTAAAATAAAAATAAAGGTCATGAAGAGAAATACTTTAGTTCTCAAAAAAATGTAAAATTTCTGAGTTAAAAACTAAAGGCCAAAAGGCTGAGAAATTACTAGTGGCAACTGTGATGAAGAGGCAACCTTTATCTTGCTAAGGTCAAACAAGGATAAAATCACCTAGATCCTTTTAGATCGCTGGCTGGGGTATGCATCCCTTTTTCTGCACATACTTGTTACACTCCGCTCCTACTTCGCTTGCCTCAGTGCCCTGGAGTGCTCAGGTGCAGCCACAGCTGGGAGTGAGGCACGTTGGCCCTGCCTCTTCCGAGCCCTCAAGGGGGAGGGGGTGGGGGGGAGGGTGGGACCTGTGGCTTGCCATTCTGGGATGTGCGGCTCCAACTGGCTTACACCAGATGGGATCAGCCTCCCTGGCTCAGCTAATACAAAAGTCCAGAGACACTTTTGGCTCAGTGAACCCTTGCAGAGCATTCTGAGGTCTCCTCAAAGTTAATCTCCCAGAAAGTCTGCTGCAGTGCTTCTCATAACGGGGTACACTGGGAAAGCACATGTGTCCACTGCCAGAGAAATGGAAAGCACATTAGGATTCAGCCACTCTGGAATATTACGCATTCACCACAAATAGCCTTTATGAAGACTAGCCTGCATCAGGAAACAGTGCTCAGAATGTTAAGTGAAAAAAGTAGGCCACACAATTTTACGAACACTTATTATAGCTTGGCGAAAGGAAAACAGCTCCTAAGAAGGATAGCTTCCTGCTCGCCATGCTTGGAAGGCAGATTTGTCATCATGTTTCTTTGTCACCTTCATTCTCCATTTTCCAAGTTTTCTGTAGAGCTCATTCCTGTCTACAGTCAGCTGGGTTCCCATACCACCTTCTG
>NW_004567141.1:1399025-1399927 GCF_000260355.1 Condylura cristata
CCCTGCTGGAAAGTAGTGGATGTTGGGGAAGGGGAAAGTGAATAGAGTGGGCCTTGCCTAGCACAGTCTGAGCTCTAACCCTTAAAGCAATCCGTCTCCTCTTTCCATAAGCGGGCTTCGTTATGTCTGAAATGGTTACTACCACTTGACCTAGAAAACCCTACAAAGCCATGCAAATTGGGGCTCCATAGTGGCGCAAGGGTTAAGTCTCAGCACTATGAAGCTGTCCATAGTCATGAGTTCAATCCCTGGCCTGGGAGCTCACCCATCCGGAAGTGGACCTCTCCTGTCTCACCAGCTCCCTTCAGCAGTGTATTTCACTGTCTGCTCTGCTCTGCACTTGACGCACCAGCACCACAGCAGAGATGGTCTGAGCGAAGGACGTCAGGATTAAAGCACACACATCTTGGTCACGTCAGGATTAAAGCACACACATCTTGGTCAGCAAGCAAAGGCACACTTTAGTTTTCTCTCCTTCCCTATTTATACCCTTCAGCATGGAGCCTGGGGCTGGGGGTTGGCGGAAGCTCTCAGCAAGTGCATCAATAACATGCGACAATAACATGGGGGTCAAAGAACAGTCACGTAAACACAAGGTAGCAAACACAAGGCAGGAACACTTCATGCCTCCTGTTTTTCTAGTCCAGCACCCATGGCTCATTCTTTGTTTCCACACAACAGTGTGCATATGATTCTGTGGGGGAGGTGGAGAGGTCTGTCCAGGCAAAGGACCCAACATACACTCTGTCTCTGGTGAATCCTTTCACCCTAGGCACCTCCGACCTGTACTCAAGTTCTTGAGTACATGCAAATTAAGGTTCAAAAAAAGCCATGCAAATTAAGGTTCAAATTGTGTTTGTTTTGAGAGCATTTGTGAACCTGCTCAGGCCATCAGGAATACC
>NW_004567141.1:1401502-1474037 GCF_000260355.1 Condylura cristata
GTACAAAAAAGCCCTCACTGAGAAGAAACCTGTATACTCCTCTGTGCTGAAGAGGGCACTGATCTTTGTTTTTAATTGTTTTTATATTCTCTTTCAGCTGGTCCTGGGGAATAAAGAAGGGTAAATTGAAGGTATAAAGAATATACCTTGTAAATAAGGTTATATATAAAGAATATAAATAAGGAAGAGGCAGATTTGACAGATTTAGCTCCTGCAAGAGTCAAATGCCAGCTATCAGCATTTCCATCAACAAAAAATGATTCCACTCAGTCAGTCATGTATTCTTATTTTGGGTCAGTCACCCAACAACAGGGGAAGAAGGTGTATAGCTTAAGAAGTCAGCCTGAGCTTTGGATCTGACTTATAAACTAAGGTGTGTCATTTACTAGTCAAGCTGGTTTGGAAAAGTTATTTAATCTTTGATTTAATTTCCTCATCCATAAAACCAAGATAATAATGACTACCTAAAAAGACCAAGTATTTACAATATGCCAGGCACTGTCATTTAAGGCCCATTTTAACAGAGGAAGAAAGGGGACGTGGAGCGGGGACGGCACTGGAATGCACAGACAGGGAGCGAGAACAAGGGCTCAGTCACAGCAATGTGGTCACGGTGCCTGTATGCTCCCAACCTCCAGTGGGCACAGTGGTCACTAAACCACAGTGGTCATTTAGGATCACATGTAATGTGGCTGGCATACAGCAGCCCCTGAACATGCTGACCACCGCCATAAATACTTTTTGAGCATCTTATATGTCAAAGGTATAGGGTTAGTCTTCAGGGATGTGAAGGGGACTGTTGGCAGCTTGCTGTCCTAAGGAGCTGGGGTTCTCTGAGAGTACCTGTTTACTCTGCATACAGAGCTCAGAACTTCTGCAAACAGAACTTCCCAGAATTGACTCCTATTCTCCGAGGACTTATGGCTGTGTGCATGTTCCCTACTAACTAGATACATTGGTTCCAGCAGTGACAGTGATTTGTATAAGCATAAATACAACTGTATGTTATTTTCTTGTTCCTTGTTCACATCTTTAATAAAAGCTTGGGCTGAGATCGAGTGGAAGGCAGAGTTGCTCTCAATGGCGCTCTCCCCACGCTGCCCTGACTGCAAATTCATTTAGACTCTGAGTCCTCATTAATAGCTGAAAACTCCATCGCTATCCTGGGCAGGAGGCAAGATGGAGACTTTGCCCTCCAACTGCTTTCAGTTTAAGAGCCATCAGATGAGTGTGTGCCAAGAGGCAACAGATCATCACAAACCATAGAAAACATCCAATCCAACTTCCTCAATTTACAGGTAAAGAAATTGAAGCCTGAGGGTTGGGTCACTCCAGGTTGAAGCTTGGGTGGGGTGGGGCGGGGGTGGGGGTTGTGGTTGCTGAGTGATGGAGAGGAGCCAGCGTTTGGCCAAGCCCCAATAACACCTCCCCCACCACCTTCCACCACCACCTCCCCCACTGTTGTGCATCACTGTGTCTTCCTCAGTTCAATGCCTCTTCTTCTCTCTTCCCTGGCTTCTAGTGAGGGTTGAGTTTCTCTAACTAGGATGTCCTTAGGTACAGTGACCCAAATCTCTGATCTTCAGGCTCCTATTTAAAAAAAAAAAAATCCAGGCAATAGGGGTTATAAATATAAGTTCTAACATTATGTAGGCTTTAGGGGGAAATTGGGAGGAACACAATGCAATGCTTTCAGAGCACATTTATTCAGCCAGTGAACCCAAAAATGAGGATTGGGTCCCGCAGGCCCAAAGGAGAGAGCGCCTCACTCCAGATTGCTGCCACAAGAGGGCAGCAGGTCCCTGGGCACCTGGCAGGTAGCTAGATGGGTCCAACAGAAAAACAAGCAGGTTTGTCCCTCAGACCTCACCTGGGTCACTGGAGTTTGCTTGCTATAAATACCAAACCCACATCTTTCTTTCTTTTCTTTTTTAATCAAAGGGTAGGTAGGCAGCCAGGTTGGAGAGAGACAAGAGAACAAATTGGTAAATTAAATCTAGTACCAGAAAGATAAAAGACCAGGCCTAAAAAGAAATTGGATTATATGAAAAATTTTAAAAGTACCCTGGTCCTAGTTTCAGTTGCCTAAAACTTCTATTATCAGGGGTAGAATTTTAAGAACCGTTAGCACTTAACAGGATGGTAAAACTTTTGACAGGCTGAAAGATGATTTTAAGAACTCATTTGTGAAGCTCTTGGGTTAGATCAACATTTCTTAGAATTCCTTCAGTTTCAGGTCATTTTGCTCATGTTTAATAAAACCTTACTCAGGAAAGAATTGGTTTTGGAAGTTTTCAGAAAACTCAGACAAGCCATACACTAAATTTGTTTCACTCTGGAATAACCAGATTTATCATCTGTCTACTGAGTAAAGAGCAACAGCCTGGGCACCTTCAGGATCGGAAAGGAAGAAAGGAAGAGTAGGAGTGTCAGGGAGGGCTGGGTGCTGGCCTGGCTCATCCCAATGTGAGAAGGCCGGGTGGCTCCTTCACCTCACTGAGCCCTGGTCCACCCATTATCACCTGTCAGGCTCTTCAGAGTTCCAATCAGCAATAATAGCACTTCAGATTATCCCGTGGCCTAAAGACCCACATAACCTGTCAAAAGGACTTTTTCCATGTAAAAGGTCCCAATTACTTGAAGACAGTTCATATCACTAGATGATAATCTTGCAAAAGACCTAGGACACCCTCAGCACACAGACCCAAGGATACGCTCTTTCTGTAGAAGGCTAATGTTGCTCAATTACTAGCAGTGGGCTAGGCTGGCATGTGTTCTTGTTCCCGCCTGTCCCCAGGAAGAGGGAGGGTTGGTGTCTGAAATTAAGCTGCCTCCACCTCTTACTCATCCAGCTCCATCTCTGGCCCTCTGCCACCTTGCCAGTTGTTTCTGAGACTCACCGTGTCCTTCCTCACCTCTCTGCCTTTGCATCCATAGTTCCCTCTACCTGCAAGTATTTTCCCTGCTTTATCAACCTATTACAGGATAGGAAGAGAGGGGCAGCACTGAACCCCCAAACCTGCCTGCTCTAAGTGGGTTCTGCCATCTACCGCATCAAGACAAAACATATAAAACTTTAATGAAAAGGGACTTTAATACAGTGAGTATACAATACAGAAGACAAAGAATGTAATATCTAAATCAAACACCTGAAGTTACCCATCCCCTCGTGGGCAAAAGTCAACCCAAAAGGCATTGGCCCAAAGCAAGGCCTGAAAGCCCGCCACAAGACTAAAGCACCTTCTGGCCGGGACCCATAGAAAAGGGTCAGAAATGGCCAGACAAATCTGGGAGGAAAAGAGCAAAATCAAAATCAATATAAACACTGCCATGGTCACCTCCCTACATGTATCTCACCCACATCTGCCTTAACTGTTGCAGGGTCAGGAAACAAGCACGGTTTCTTCCTCACATGCTTGCTGCTCCATGTGGCTTCCTCAGGTCTCCTGTTTCTCCCTCCTGTTTCCTTCTTTTCCTCTCCTTTTTCTCTGCTCAGCTTCACCCTCCTTCTGGGTGAGGCAGGGAACCTGGAACTTCCCCTTTTTCTAGGGACCATCCTGTTACACTTCTAGTGAGTGTTTCCTCATCCTTCAAACCCCCATTAAAATTTTCGTTTTGGTGAATCCTCCTTGATGCCCTAGAAAAACCCCAGAGTTAATCACCCCTCATCAGTGCTCCCAGAGCAGTTGGTACAAAAGTCATCACACTGGTTGTTTCAATGTCTGCCTCACCTTCCAGACCTGAGAACTCCTGGGCGGGGGCTGATGATCTGTCTGTGTCCCCAGCCCCAGCCCAGTAACTGGCATATTGTGGGGGCCTCCATCAAAGCTGTCTGATGGATGTGAATTTTCTTTCCTGTCAACAGCAGCTTGTTTTGCAAGGTAACTGAACAAAAGAAAATCACTCCAGCCCTGGCACTTGCCAGGTCTTCAGAGCTAAATGCAGAGAACAGAATGCTAACATTCAATATTTGTGCATTGGAGGGCACACATTTTCAATACTTGACAGAGGCAAGTTACCTAGAGTCTGTTTTAATTACAGAAGAAGGTCACATGTAATGAGAAATTTTCAGGTAGTGTGATTAAGCTCCAGACTTAAATATTTAAGGGAGTGTTTGGTGCTCCATCTCAGAGATCTTCCTATGCTATGACTGCTTTTGGGAAAAGGCTGTCTGGAGCGAGTAGGTTAAATATAAATATGATTTCAAGTTTATGTAATAGAATCGCTTAGCTCTGGGCTCAGGACTTGGGTATGGCTTGAGTAGCTTCAGGTGCAAGGACCTGGCCCTCCAGGAATGGGCTGTAGTTTCCACTTCAATGTGCAGTTCCTCACAGCTTTACCTCCTTTGCACACTTCTGAGGGACTAGTAAATATTAGTACATATGTGTTGTCAGTAAATAAGACTTTTTGTGAGCTGCGAAACCGCTGGTACTTTGTGCTGCTACTCTGGCTTGAGCAGCCCTCTTTCTTTGTCCCAAAGGTTCTTGGCATGCATGTGGGGAGAATCAGCTCTACTGAAAGGACTAGGAGACAAAGAAAGAAAGAAGGTACGGGGATATCTTTCAAGGGGAAAGTAAGTGTGATCACAGTTGACTCCATTCTGTGCAGGGGATGCCCTTGCAAGGCATTTTGGGGGATGGAATACCTTGGTCTGCATTCAATCAAAACAATGTGGGTGTGAGGACAGAGTGGAGGAGGGCACCCAACCAGCAGAAAAGTGATGGCTGAGACTGGAATATGGATGTCACCTATTGTCATATAGTCATCTCAGGCCAGTGGGTTCACTGGAAGTTCTCACAGAGGAGGGGAGGAGCCTTTGGTAGATTCTGCAGCCATTTAATGCCAGAGCATTGGACCATAGACCCAGGGAGGCACACAGAGCTCTCACAGAGACAGAACAGCAGCTCCCCTGGGTGGCCCCTTTCCTCTAAGTGCCCACAGCCACACAACTGATACATGGTTGCAAAGCAAGGCCCATCTGTTGTTTACTAGATGTCTGAATGGTGGAAAACAGCTTTTAAAGGTGTGGGCTCTCTGTGTGGAAGGCAAGGAAGAGCTTGATGCACTCATTTTTCTTACACATAAATTTAAGTAGGTAGAAGTTCAACATTTGGACTATAGAGAACCATGAATTTATAGCATACATTTTTTTTTCAAAGTTAGTGCATTCATTTGCTATCTCTATATTTTTTAAAGGTTTGTTTATTTATGCATACAGAACTGGGGTACAGTCCAAAGGTGGGGGTGTGTGTGAGGGATTCACCAGAGACAGAGTGGGGAGCAGAACAGGCAGATGGACTAAAAAGAGACTGCTGAAGGGAGCAGTGGAGAGCAGGTGGTGGTGTCAGGAGAAGTCTGACAGGCCATGTGGGTCACCTCGTTGGCCAGGGATTGAACTTGTGGTGAAGTGGCTGCAGTGAGCTTCAGGGTGCTGTACTTTAACCCGGTGTGCCACCAGGGAGGGCCCTATTTGCTCTCTCTATATTTTTTTTAATTTAAAGATAGATTTATTTGTGCATACAAAACTGGGGTACAGGCCAGAGGCTCAGGGGCAGCGAGAGGATTCACCAGAGACAGAGTGGGGAGCAGAACAGGCAGATAGAAGAAGTACACTGCTGAGGGGAGCAGTGGGCGGGTCAGGAGAGGTCTGCCGCGCCATGTGGTCACCTCCGGGGCAGGCAGGGATCAAACTCATGCGGAAGTGGCTTTAGCTTCTCAGTGCTGTACAGCTTTAACCCGGTGTGCACCAGGGAGGGCCCTATTTGCTCTACATTTTAAACAACTTTGTTTTACTTAAAATTCGCTTATTGTGATAAAATACATGGACAGTTGGACTTTTTCATAGTTATGTACATTTCTGTTAAGTACATTCATGTTATGGACTGAAGTGGAAAAATGTCTGAAGTTATGCTGAGACAAAGCCTCAATGTAGACTGAAAGTGATACAGGGAAAAAGAGTAAAGCTGGCCAAGGACACTGTTTACTGGTCACTGATTCTTCACCCATGTGCACAATTGTAAAACTAGTCAGGCTCTAAGAACAGCAATGGGATTTATTGAACAACCCAGGGAAAAACAGAGTTAACTGAGGCCAAAAATGGCCTTTAAGTGTCAGTGTTTTACGGTCCTAAACAAAAATGGTTAAAATGTGTCTTTCTGCCACTGAGAATGTGGAGCTCCTCTCCTGATCAATAGGCCATGTGCCAAAAATGGTGTCTTTCCGTCTCTGCTGGAGCAAGCAGCAGCCAGACCCCAGGCCAGGTTGCAACTCATGAAGACAACAGAAGATGCAACTGGAGACACTCCCAGTGTGCAGGGATGCCCCAGTTCAGCGCCAGAGGAGCAACACTCGAAACAGCAGCTGCAGAAGGAACTGACAGGCAGCCACCCTGCTGCCAGCTCCAGGTCTTCACTTCTCAGCCAGGCTGTAACTAACTGCAGCAAAACCAGGAACAGTTTCAATTGTTAGCTAATTGCAAAGCTTCCAAACTTCTCTCTGAGGTTGGCTGCTGGAGGCCTCCACCTTCAGAGGCTTGCAGCAGCCTTCTGGAAGATTCGCACAGTGGGAGCCAGAACCTGCCAACACCAAGTACCGAAGATCCAAAAACCTTGCCTCCCAAAGACTGAAGATCCGAAAACCTTGCCTCCCAAAGACTGAGGGAATAGTGCGCCCCTTCTGCCATCCTTTGCCCCACCCCAAAATACAATAATTTTTAGCATTTTCCCTGGAAATATCTATTCTCACCAGCAACACCCTCCAGGGTGCACCACCTGTATGTAACACTCTTTAGGCTTCAGTCACCAGCTACAAAAGTTCCAGAGTGTAACTGATAAAAATTCCCAAGTTTGCACACCTGATTTACACCCAGATAAGGGGTTAGGAATCTCCTGCTTCTGTATTCCCTGCTTGCTTCTAAGTGCAAATGTATCCCCACTTAGGCAATAAATACTCTGTTACCTAATTACTGGGGCCTCAGACTTGGGAGAAAGATTCCCTTTGGCCCTGCCTGTGTCAATAAAGATCTTTCCTTCTCCTCCTCTCTGAGTGCTGCCTGGTTCCCTATCAGAATTCTGCAGTAACATGACCATCACGATCATCCACCTCCAGACTTTTTTCAACATCCCCACCTGAAATCCCTTAAATACTAACACTGTTCCTTCCTCCCCTCATCCCTGGCAACTACAATTCTAGTTTCTGTCTGTATGAATTTGACTATCCTAGAAATGTCATCTAAGAGGAAACCAGTTCTTTTGTAGCTGGGGTTTTTCAGTGAGCATAATGTCTTAAAGGTTCATCCATGTTGTAGTGAGTCCCAGGGCAAGTTGGGTTAAATAAGCACTTCAGGGATAGCACACAGGGAGTTGGGGAGAGTTAACAGAGGCTTCTGAGATAAAGGCAGAGAAATTCAGAAGGGCTAATGAGAGTAATAAATTTTAAGACTAAAATTGAAGGCTAATTGGGATGGTAAATTTTAAGAGAACTTGGGCAAAGGAGGTAAAAAGAGAAACTCTTAGATAAGAACTGTGCCCAGACGGGTATGGCCACTAGGAGAGGCAGATAATCACAAAATGGGATGAGTTTTTTTTTTTAAACGATTTATTTATTCATACAGAACTGGGGTACAGGCCAGAGGTGCAGGGGCTGTTGAGAGGCTTCACTGGAGACAGAGTGGGGAGCAAAACAGGCAGACTGATGAAGCACACTGCTGAGGGGAGCAGTGGGCAGTCAGGAGAGGTCTGCCCTTTGCTGGGCCATGTGATCACCTCTGGGGCAGGCAGGGATCGAACTCATGAGGAAGTGGCTTTCGATTCTTAGTGCTGTGCTTTAACCCGCTGCGCCACCAGGGAGGGCCCCAGGATGAGATTTTTTTTTTAAAGATTTTATACGGGGATTACAACTGAGATGGAAAAAGGCACAAAATGATATAAAAATAAACTATTATATTATTTTTGGAAAGATTTTATTTATGCATACAGAAATGGGGTATAGACCAGAGGTGCAGGGGTGGTGAGAGGATTCACCAGAAACAGAGTGGGGAGCAGAACAAGCCGACTGACAAAGCACACTGCTGAGGGGAGTGGCGGGTGAGACAGGAGAGGTCTGCCCTCCATCTGGGGTGGGGATCGAACTCACACTGAAGCAGCCATGGTTAGCTGCTCGCAGTCCTGTACCCTAACCTGCTGCACCACCAGAGAGGTCCCAGGATGAGATTTTAGAATAGAGGGAAAAAAGTGTTTAAATATCCCCTAGACATGGGCCCATAAAGGAATCTTCTACCCCTCCTTGGCAACACTGTCTTGAAGTTTTTGCCTTTGTTCTTTTTTTCCTGTAAATAAACTTATTCTTACTTTCTTGAATAGAGTTTTTGCTTCTGTCTGCTTACTTATCAAAAAAAAAAAAAGTCTACAAATACGTTTTCACAGCTTCATGGGACAAGAACCTGTGGTGGCTCAGGGCTAAAATAGTATCTCCACAGTTAGATGATGAAGTGTCATCATGTCCAGTTTATAGTTGGAGAATGCAAGCTGAAGAGAGGACAAGTGCATCAGATCCAGTTGGATCTTATCCAAATTTATGGTCCCCTGTACCCCATCCTCCCACCCTTTGTTCTGGCAGAAGTCTGGTTCTGTTCTCCTATTCACTGGCAAGCTAGTCCACAGGGAAGGGAAGACTCAGTCTTAGGAGTAAGTCTTGAATTGGTTTAAATCAACCATGACAGTTCTAGTTCCTTTGCCAATGATTGGTTTAGGAGATTAACGTACAGATTTTTGATCCATAAGACACGAGAGAAAGCTGATAAAGTCTTCTAGAAATGGTTTCTTATCTTTCTTTAAAAAAATATTTATTTATGCATACAAGAACTGAAATAAAGGCCAGAGGTGCAGGGGTGAGAGGATTCTCCAGAGACAGAGTGGGGAGCAGAACAGGCAGATATACTGAAATACACTGCTGGGGGGGCAGCGGGCGAGACAGGAGAGGTCTGCTGCATCATGAGAGTCAGCTCTCCGGTCAGGGATCAAATTCATGCTGCAGTGGCTGTGTTTTGACATGCTGCACCACCAGGAAGTCCCAGCAATGGTTTCTTTTCTTTGACAAATAGACATTAGAGAAAATGTCCTGTTTCATGCTTCTCAATGTTGTGATCCCATATGCAAGTGATGTCTGTAGTTCAGCAGACATCTTGCCACCATGAAAAGTTAGCTAAATGACCCAGAAGATAAACTGGAGATGACAGAGGACAGTGATGGAAAGACTATGGCTCCTTCATGATGTGAATGTCTACTGATCACCCAGAGGTGGAACTGCCACCTTTAGTGTTGACATTTTTGTGACATCATTTTTTTGCATTCTGTAACCCACCTTTGAGTTTTCTGTGCTTGCAGGTGAAAGCTTATCAAACAACATGTTCCAGATTAAATTGAAATAGGATGTGAGAGGACTCATATATTATACCTTTTTCCATGTTGCTACTAATTCAGAAACCCAGCTGGTCTTTTTACTATGAGATCTCATAATCCATTCTTCTGAATTATTGGCACTGGGAGGTCATTTCCAGGAAAAAGAAGTCCTGGAGAATTGAGTTTGATTTTGAAGGAAAAAAAAATAGTGGGGTGGGGAGAGACTGGAGAAAATGTCAAGACACAGCCTTGAGAGTTGCAACTGCAAGGATGGTGAAAAGTGATATTTGGAACAGCCCTTTGAAAGGTGGCAGGCAGGTGCTGTGAGAGGAAATAACCAAAAAAGTTAGCCAGTGTTGGCTGTAAAAGCCAGGGTCTGGGCCCTCCCTGGTAGCACAACAGGTTGGTACGCAGCACTGTATGCTAGCCATAGCCGCTTCAGTGTGAGTTCAATCCCTGGCCTGGGAGCTGACCCACATGGCACAGCAGACCTCTCCTGTCCTGCCCGCTGCTCCTCTCAGGAATGTACTTTATCTATCTGCCTGTTCTGCTCCCTACTCTGTCTCTGGTGAATCCTCTCACCACCCCTGCACCTCTGTCCTATACCCCAGTTCTATATGCATAAATAAATCTAAAAAAAAAAAAAAGCCAGGGACTTTACTTTCCAATGGGAGCCCTGGCAAATCCCAGATAAGCTGTGTGTGCAGGTAGAAGACAAGGTGTGACGTGAAAATAACCAGGTAAAGGGCTTTGAAACACTACAATGCCAGAACATTGATAGAGCACTAACAAAATCGTAATTGCACACTGAGCTGACATAAATGCTCACCTAGGTTAGACCTGAGGTAAATTACACAGTTATTCTGTGTAGTCTACCCACCAGACTCTCTTTTAGACATGGGAAAAGATGATCCACACTCAGAAAGGGTGTTTTTTTCTACTAATAGAGAAGTGAAAATGACAAAAATGGCCAGGTGACCCAGACGTGTGTGTCAGACCTTAATACCTTGGTTTAAATTTATGAGCTATTCCAGTGTGGCAGATTATAGTTTCCAAGACGGTCAGTGTGATACAGGCCATCCCACACAGTCTAATTAGAAGGCAACACCAACGCTCCTCCCACCCATTGGCAGACTCTGTATCCACTCCCTCTGCACCTTGTGAATATCTGGACCTAAACAGTTCAGGGGAAATGATGCTATGTGACTTACGAATCTAAGTCATAAAAAATGCCATGTACTAGTACTGTATTCTACTGGGACATTGGAGCCAGCCACCATGCTTGAAGAAGTCAAGCAGACACCTGAAGAAGCCATGTGGGGGCAGGCCAGCTGCCTCAGCTTTTTTTTTTTTTTTTTTAAGATTCATTTTATCCATGCATACAAGAACTGGGGTATAGGCCAAAGATGGCGGGAGGTGAGAGGATTTGTCAGAGACACAGTGGGGAGCTGAACATACAGACACGCTGAAATACACTGCTGAGGGGAGTAGCACGCAGGTCAGGAGAGGTCTGCTGGGCCGTGTGGGTCACTCCCCTTGCCAGGGATCAAACTCGCAGGCAGCAGCTGTGTATAGCTTCATAGTACTGCACTTGAACCCACTGTGCCACGAGGGAGGGCCTGGTAGTCAGTCTTAACTGCTAGAAAGGAGATGCTTCCAGATGATGCCAGTTATAAAGTCCCCCTTAGCCTTTGAATCTCCCCAAAATAGGCCCCAGGGTTCAAGTCCAGGACTAATTATCTGTATGTATGCTCTCTGAGTTCTGAACCACAGAGTTCATATACATAATAAAATAATGGTTTATGCCACTAAGTTTTGGGGTGGTTTGTTATACAGCTACATTAAGTGGAGCATCCAGCATCTATCTTAGTTCTATGAAACAATACGTTCTCTTTTGTGCTGAGTTACTAGTGCATTTCTGGCACTTGTAACTTAAGCAATCTTGACAGAAACTTCTCTAACCTCTGGGTTTTACCCACTCTTGCAAATTAATCAATTAAGCAAAAAAGTAGTTTTTTACATATTTATGGAAAAGTGTGGCAAGGTAATGAAAAATAATTAAGAGTCAGAATTAGGACACAGACTTTAAAAAAGGGAAGTGTACTTTTCTTGTTTTCTTCAACCTATGAAGCCTATAGGTAATGGGATGCTTTATTGCTTCATTTAAGCCATTTAATTTTGCTTCTTGAGGTTGAATTCTAGTCACTGATCTGCTGTGTGACTTTTGACAAGTCACTGTATCTTGCTGGGTCTATTTCTTTTGGAGGGCGGTAGTAGAGGGAGCATTTCTTTTATCAGCAAAATGAAAGCATGGTACTATAGGCTCTATTTATTGTGCTCATTAACAATAACTATGTGCAGCTAAGATATGGAACCAACATAAATGTCCTAAAACAGATGACTGGATCAAGATGTGGTAAATATATACAACAGAATACAACTCAGCAATCAAAAAAGATAAACTCATGCCATTTGCAGAAACATGGATGGAGCTGGAAGGGATTATGCTAAGTGAAATAGGTCCAAAGGAAAAGAGAAATATTGGATGGTTTCACTTACAGGTGGAATATAGGGGAGCCAAACAAAGGGTCAGGAAAAAGACAAAATTTGCAAGCTGACCATAGACTTGAGGCAGCCAGCAGGAGAGGGACGTGGGAGGGGTCCAAAGAGGGAGAGCAAGAGCATAAGGGACTGTGATGGTGGGTTAAGTGTGCTGTGGTGTGGGAGAACTACAGGAACTATACCTTGGGGGCGAAGTCAACTATTGTGCAAAAATGAACAATGGAAGACAATACATATAAATTAAAAACAAACAAAGGATCATGCCTAGTGGCCCAGTGAGTTAAAATGAAGCAGAAACACTGTGAAGCTAGCCCCAGCCGCTTCAGGCTTCAGCTGGAGTGCCAGCCCCAGCCAGGGAGCAGACCTCTCCTGTGTGGCCTGCTGCTCCCCTCAGCAGTGTGCTTCGTCACTCTGCCTGTTCTGCACCCCGCTCTGTCTCTGGTGAATCTTCTTATCCCCCACACTTCTGACTTATACCCTAGTTGCATGCAGAAATAAATCTTAAAAAAAAAAAAAAAATAATAAGCAGGGCCCTCCTGGTGGCGCAATGGGTAGGGATGGAGCACTGCAAGCTGGCCACAGCCGCCTCAGTGCCTCAGTGCCAATTTGATCCCCAACCCCGGAGGTGACTCACATGGAGCTCCTGCAGCTGACCTCTCCTATCTTGCCCACTGCTCCCCTTAGCTCCCTGCTCTGACTCTGGTGAAGCCGCCCGCTGCCCCAGCACCTCTAGCTTGTAACTCAGTTCTGTATGCTTAAATAAATACATCTTTTTTAAAAAACAAATAAACAAACAAAAACAGCTATCTGCTAGGTATCATTAGGCATTTCCCCTGACCCCATGTGTCTCTTGTTTGATCCCTACCATTCTTCTATGCTACAGGTATTACTGGTCGCTTACAGTCCATTGTTGGCTTTGTATATAAACACTTGAGCTCCTTCTCTTGTGCTCTGAGTCTCTCACCCTCTGAGGGAAACCAAGTCCCATAGGAGGGCCCTCCCTGGTGGTGCAAGGGGTTAAAGCACATAACTATGAAGCTATCCTCACCACTGCAACATGAGTTCGATCCCCAGGCAGGAAGCTGACCCACATGGCAAAACAGACCTCTCCTGTCTCACCCACTGTTCCCCTCAGCTGTGTATTTTAGTCAGTCTGCCTGTTCTGCTCCCCACTCTATCTCTGGTGAGTCCTCTCACCCCCCACACCTCTGGCCTGTATACCAGTTCTTGTATACATAAGTAAATAAATCCTTTTTTTTAAAAAAAGTCCCATATGACTGGTTCCTTGTTTTCAGGAAGCTTATGTTCAGATTGGAAAAGTAAAGTTAAACTACATATTAAATTGTTACAGTCTCTACTGAGTGGCATTGACCATAAGTAGAGATTGTATTACATAGTCCAGTGCCACGTAACACATTATACATGCTTAGCTGCCTAAAATAACACATGCTTCTTGTGTCAGTTTCTTGAGTCAGGAGTCTGGACAGCCTAACCTGGTCTCCTGCAGGGTCTCACAAGCCTGCAATGGAGACACTGGCTGGCTGTATTCCCCTGGGGAAGCTCATGGGATTGCTGGAGGAATATGTTACAGGTGTAGGACTGAGAGTCCTATTTTCTTGCTGTCAGTCAGGAGCAAATTTGGCTTCCTAGAGGTTCCTGGATTGTTTTATGGAGAGGGGCCTCTGTATGGGTCCCTCAAGACTTGGCATCTTTCTTCCTAAAGGCTTGGAGGACACTCCCTCCAGTCTGCTAAACAGGAATGTTACATAATGTAACCGTATTCATGGGAGTGACACATCATCACCTTTGCCACATCCCATTGCCTAGAAGCAAGTCACAGGTCCCACCCACACTAAGGGGAGGGATTACACAAGAGAGTGACTCACTGGTGGGGGAAGGGGAGAGGACGGCTGGGTCACTGGAAAGTGTATTTGTTAGAGGAATTTAGAAAAGAGATGTCAGAGTGAGCTGGACTCTTCAGGGGAGTCTTTATAGGACTGAAGCTTGAGTGTGAAGGATGAGTGGAATTTAGACCAGCAAAGAGTAGAAAAGAAGCTGGACATCTGGGAACAAAGGACTAAGTCAGCAAAGTGTGGAGGAGGAGATGGGGGTTTTCACCCAGGTAATTACTATACTAGAAGCTAATGGAAACCTGCTGACTTTGTATATGACAAAGAGTAGGAGGAACTTTTTTCTTGAATTCAAAGGAAGCTGGTACTAGGGAGAATTTTAGCCTTGGTATCAGAAATTTGGGTTCAAAGTTCAGTTCAACAATTAACTAGCAGTGTGATTAGGACCTGCTGGTTATCAGCATAGCTACTCCAGAATGCACTTTTACATTTTTATTGTGAGGATGAAGTAAACTCTTGAATGAGTACGGCTCCTCAAATTTGTCTGATCCTATGTCCAAAGGTACCTTCGTTAATCTCCAAGACCTCATTCCCTCTGGATCTTCAGCTTTCTGACTCCTTGTTCTCAGTCTTCTGGATCTTAAAGTCTCTCTGAATGGGGGCAGTTTCTGGGTTCTGGCCTCGGCAAGTTCATATCACTACACTCTCTGCCTTGGGTTCTCATTTGCCACCACGCAGAGTGGAATGGCTTCCACATCTAAGCTCTAGTCCAGGCTCCTTTCCCCACTGCCAGTCTCATGCCTCCAACCAATCACTAATCAATTCTTCATGAATCTCCACAGGCCCCTCAAACCTAATGTACCCTAAACTGAACTCACTACCACTCTGACAAACCTTTTCCTCTTCTTTTCATGCCTAGTCATGAGGGAATCACATCACCACATCAGGAATCTGATGTCATTTTTTTCCTACCCTCACACCTAAAAGTCAAGTCACAAGTGTATTTTCTCCAGTGAGTCCCCTTCCATCACCCCTGCCCTACTTTAAACTTCATTGTTCTTGCCTGAATCACTGCAGTTTCTTCCCTGGTCTGTCTCATTTGTTTTCCATAGTTTCTGCAGAATGAACTTCCTGAGGCGATGCTTAAAAGCACTCAGAGGCACCTAAAAACAGGGATGAAATTCAGACTCCTAGGCACAATATTCAATACCTGAAGCTCCTGTCTCCCCTCCTGCCACTCTGTACCTGTCCTGAACTGCCAGCAGTTCTCACACTGCACCAAATATTGCAAATCATGTATATTTGAATATACTGCTCTCCTTATCAGAAATGCCTTTCTGGTCCTCCCTAGTAGTACAGGGGTCAAAGTCTCAGCTCTATCAAACTATCACTAGTCACCGCAGTGTGTATTCAATCCCTTGCCAGTGCCAGGAGCTGACCCACATGGCATAGCAGATTTCTCCTGTCTCGCCTGCTGCTCCCCTCAGCAGTATCTCAGTAGATCCACCTGCTCCCAACTGTTTCTGGTGAATCTTCTCAGACACACCACCACCACCACCACCATAACCCCCTACCCCTACCCTCCCAGCCCCACAACTCGGGCCTACACACTTAGGTCTACATGCATAAATAAATAAAAATAAATCTTAAAAAACAAAAGAAATGCCCTCCTACCACTATCCTTCTGGGCCCTTCTAGTTCTTTTCATCTGTGATGGCTGAGATTAGCCTTCTATTTTGAAGGCCCCTCCTATGCGCACTCTTACCAGCTTGTGCAGGCCTCTCTCATGGCTCCATTACTCAGGAGTGACAAGATGTGTATTGTAATTAGTGTATCTTTTACTGACTCTCTTGCTAGGTTGTGAGTTCTCAAGAGTGATAATGGTGTATTATTTATATTGATGCCCTGATCACTTGTTCTCCTCCTTGATCCTTTTGTAACAGAGTGGCCCCCAGATAAGGGGGAGGTTCCAGTTTCCTGGCCCACTCAGGGAGGGTGGAGCTGAGCGGGAGAAGAGGCTGAAGAGGAGACAGGAAGAAGGAGACCTCAAGGAGTAACAATGAGCAGCGAGACATGTAAAAAAAAGGGCACTCAATTCTCAGCCATGGGCTGGTTGAAACAAATGAGGGTGAGAGACCCTTGGGGAAGTTAACAATGGCAATTTTTATTTTTATTTTGCTCTTTTCCAGACTTGTTTGGCTGTTTCTGACCCTTTTCTATGGGTCCCCACTGGAATGTGCATTAGACTTGTGGCTGGCTTTCAGCACTCAGTGACCTTGCTTTGGGCCAACCCTATTTGGCTGGGCATTTACACACAAGGGATGGGTAACTCTGGTTGCTGGATTAGAAACTATATTGTCTTTCCTTTGTTGCACACAAATTAAAGTTCTTTTCATGAAAGGTCTTACATATTTTATCTTGATACGGTGAATAGCAAGCACCTATTTAGAGCATGCAGGTTTGGGGGCATTGGGGTGTCCCTTTCCTGGCCCTGTAATGTTTTCTCTATATTGAACTTTCTTTTTTTTTTTCTTGAATAGGCCAACACATTCATTTGTAAAAATGATACAGGACAGCACAGGGAACACTAAACATGTCAGGGACACTGTCCAAACAGTTTACCAACTATTCTCTGGGTTCTTTACTGGAGCGTTCAACCACAAGACTCAGTAGGCTCAGGGAACAACAGAGGAATTTATCAAACCAGGCAAAAATAAAAGAGTTACTGAGGCCACTAGTGGCCATTTACTTTACCCAAAGCCATGGCTAGTATTTCTGCACAAAGATCTTTAAAATGGCCTGCATCTTTTCACCACTGAGGACGTCCCATAGATTTCCTCTCCCCAAAATAGGGCACATGTCTAAGATGGCGTCTTCCTGCCACTGTGGATACATGGCAGCCAAACTATAAGCTGGGTTCTCACTCACAAACTTTGCAGAAGAGGCAACAGGACACACTCCTTGAGCTGCTAAACTGCCCAACATAGCACCAGACAGGTGGCATTCATGGCAGTAGCTGTAGTGGCCAAATCACCCGACAAATGGCCACACTCACACATTTTAGTAAAACGCCCGGCTATTCAGTCTCCCATTTTCTTCTTTGACAGGCTGCAGGTCAGTGAGACCCCTGACTCCCATGTCTCCCATTTTCTTTGCCAGGCCTACCCAAACTGTTCCAAAACAGCTGTGCTTGATGGCCTCTGCCATGCGAACTGCGCCCATGAAGCCCATACAAAGCTGCCTGGCCTGTCCTCCACCACTGTGTCAACACACCATGCTGCCATGACCCCAGTACTCTCACAGCACCTTTTACAGTTTCTTATATTCCTTATCAGTCCACTCCACCCCACTTTTAACATTTTCCTGGGACTCGTTATTTTTTACCAGTAACCCCCTCCAGGGGGCACCACCCATAATAGTTTATGGTTTCAGCCACAGGTTGCCACTGGTTACAAAAATTCTGCAGTTACAAAAAGGTATATAATGAAAAGCCCAGCAATTTCTGGTAATCCTTACCGGTAATTGTTTTTCCAGAGGTTTGTTTGTTGTTGCTGTTTTTTAAAGTTTTATTTATGCATACAGAACTGGGGGACAAGCCAGAGGTTCAGGGGCGGTGAGAGGATTCACCAGAGACAGTGGGGAGCAGAACAGGCAGATTGACTAAGTACACTGCTGAAGGGAGCAGCGGTTGAGACAGGAGAGGTCTGCCAGGCCATTGGGTCACTTCCGGGGCTGGGGATCGAACTAGCACTGAAGAGGGCTACGGCCAGCTTGCAGTGCTGAGTCCTAACCTGTTGAGGGAGGGGGGAGGGCCCTGTTTGTTGTTTTAATAAACCATCAGTCATTAACCTTAACAGTCTTTTAATTATGTATCCCTGTTGCTTCTGGATTCGCTGCCTAGCAGTGAATATTATTTACTCATCTATAAAATAGTAGGCATTACAGTGCTGTAAGGATTCAATGTGATTATAAAGTACTTTGAATAGTGTTTAACACATAAAAATGTGGAGAATGTCCCTGATGGTCTTTCATGCTTCCTTCTACTCATCTTTCTGGGAATGCCAAGAATGCATGGCCCTGACTGCTTTTTACCAGGGTCATTTCTCAGGGGTGTGCTTATAGTGAGCAACTCTGAGGGATGAAGCAATGTTTCCCTCTAGGACAAAGAACAGGTTTGATTATTGTTTCCTTAAAACGGGAGGGTTCTTTAAGTTCAGTGCTCCTCCACTTTGATGTAAATCCACTCAGTGCACAGTGTTCATGGGAGCCGGTCAGGCCTTCGCCAGGAGGCTGAGGGGGCAGGAGGTGTTGACCCCGTCACACTGAAGCTCATCTTGCCTCCTGGGTTGGAACAGTCCTTTGTCTCTGAGCCAGGAAGCTTATGTCTTCTGTCAAGATTCAAGAACATTAACAGATCACCGGTTTCAGTAGTAAGTGTGGGAGATCAGGGTGAGGCTGGAGGCTGGGTGAAAGAATTCACCAGATATAGTGTGGATAACAGAAAAGGGGGATTTTCTGAAGTATGTGAAGAGAAGCAGCAGACAAGATGGAAAAAGTCTGCACAAAGAAGGATTTGGGATCCTTTTTATGACCCGTTTCACTGGTTTGTCATGGCTGGGAAATGGGTCTGGGCAGTTAGTGCTGGGATGTCTGGACTTGGGTGTTGACCTTTGACAGAGAATGTATCCTGGCCCTGCTTCAGCATTCATGTTCAAAATGGTCAGTTTTAGGGCCTGGTTCCCATAGGAACATTATCAATTCTCTATTCAAACTTCCCAAACCTTCCTCTGGGCAAGGCTTAGGAGCTTAGTGTTTGTGGGTTTGCTTGTTTGCTTTTTTTAAAGATTTATTTATTTATGCATACAGAAGTGGGGTACAGGCCAGAGTTGCAGGGGTGGTGAGAGGATTCACTAGAGACATAGTGGGAAGCAGAACCCGCAGACCCAATGAACTACACTGCTAAGGGGAGCAGCCTGCCGGACAGGAGAGGTCTGCAGGGGATCAAACTCATGCAGCAATAGCTGCTGATAGCTTCATAATGCTCAGATTTAACGCCCTGCTCAACCAGGGAGGCCTGGGGGCTTAGACTTTAAGTCTATTAAATGATACCGGATATCCGACAGAAGTGCTTATAAGGAAACTAAGTTAAAATCAGGCTATTTTTCTGCTTTACACATCAGACAGCCCATACCTTGAAATGCCGTTTTCCACCATTCAGACATATAGTAAACAACAGATGGTCCTTATGTTTGTAACAATGTATTAATTGGGTGGCCTTGACGCTTAACAGTAATGCGGAGTAGATAAGGAAGTTGCTGATCGGCCTCTCTCAGAGTTGGAGTCTCGCTTGCTGTCTGCTTGTTTATCTGGTCCTTCTCAGCATTGAAGAACTGCAAAATCTACCAAAGGCGCCAAATTCTCTAATTATCTATGAAAACTGACAATAAACCTGTCCAACCAGGGATGCTCAGACCGCTGCCCCACCCCGCCTGTCCCTGCATTTCCTCTCTACCCCCTGTCACGCTCAGGCGGCACCTTTCCCCAGCCGCCCCTCCGACCCCCGACCCCCGTACCCTCAAGCTCGGGGCCACCTTGGGGCTTGACGTTAGTGCTTAAGTAAACCATTTTCATTGATTTATCTCCTGCTCTTCTTGTGTTTGCCAGGTATTGCTCACCAAATCTAAATTTGTGTTTGGGTAGGTAGCCAAAAGCATTAAATCGCCACCATTCTTCAAGACTCCTTTGTCACTGGCAGAAACAAAGTAAATCTGAAAGGTAACTTCAGAATCATTGCTGAATTGAAATGATCACTTAGTCACTTTAATATCCACCGAGGCCACAGTTTCCTCTACATATGCTTTGAGTATCGCTGGGATATAGTTTTTAGGCAGTTGCAATGAAAAGTTGTGCAAAAATAACTGGGCCTTAGTTCCTGTTACTTATTCCTGTTACTTAACCTTAAGTAACAGTCTTAAGATGACTCTGGGTATTCTGCAGTTCAGTTCCTCAATATGTGAGATAAAAGAACTCATGCTCCAGATCTCACAAGGTTGGGGCCATGGGATAATGTAACATTTGGGAGCATAGGTACTGAACAAATGAGTTTTTGTAATTTAAGCTGCCAAATTACAAACGTCACTGTGTCCTAATATCACTGCTGTCAGACTATGAAAGAAAGGGGGGGAAAACACCCTTACCCATGTCCACTTGCTAGCATTTCCAGAGCTGAACTACCTAAGCGCACACACGACAAACTACAACTCCCAGCAGGCTTTGCTCCCAACCGCGTCACCTAACCTCAGCTCCGGCCCTGGTCCATCCTCTTCCCGCCCCCGCCACTCAGAAACTACATCTCCCAAGAGGCTCCACGGTGCCCAACCGTTCGCTTTCCCTCCGCCCCCTGCCACCCTTCTACCACCGCCCGCAGCTCCTCGGCCGACTGGAGTCCGCGGTCGGCGGAGCGGGCGCGCGCCGGGGGTCGCGCGGCTGCTGGAAGGGCGTGCGCGCGCGGAGAGGGAGTGGAGGCGTAGGGGGGCGGGGGTACGGCTCGCTTGCTCGCAAGATGGCGGACGAGGACGGGGAAGGGATTCACCCCTCAGCCCCTCACAGGAACGGAGGTGGCGGCGGCGGCGGGGGGTCTGGGCTCCACTGCGCCGGGAACGGCGGTGGAGGAGGCGGCGGCCCGCGGGTCGTGCGCATCGTCAAGTCCGAGTCCGGCTACGGCTTCAACGTGCGGGGCCAAGTGAGCGAGGGCGGGCAACTGCGGAGCATCAACGGGGAGCTGTACGCGCCGTTGCAGCATGTGAGCGCCGTGCTGCCCGGGGGGGCGGCCGATCGGGCCGGGGTGCGCAAGGGGGACCGCATTCTGGAGGTGTGAGTATCCGGGCTGACCGCTGCCCCACCCCGCCTGTCCCTGCATCTCCTCTCTACCCCCTGTCACGCTCAGGCCGCACCTTTCCCCAGCCGCCCCTCGGACCCCCGTACCCTCAGGCCCGGCACCACCTTGGGGCTTGACCGCCCCTCCCCATACTCTGGGGTTTCTGTTACTCCCCCCTCCCTCCCTCTAATCGCCAGTTTAGGTCCCTGCGCCCCTACTGCTTTTACGCCTGCTCCCATTCCGTTGGCTGCTTTTCTGCCCCTTGGCTTTCCCCTGTGGCGTGCTGCTTTCTGCTCCCTACGACCCCTCGCCCTGCTCTTAATGACCCCCTCCTGTTTCTTACTGACAGCACCTCCTTTTCGGACCCAACCCGTGTCGTGTCCTCCCCAAGTTCCCATCGTTAGCATCCTAGTTTCTTGTTCGCCACCACTCCCTTCAGCCCCCGTGGGCCGTCCCTTCTGCCCTCTAGACCAAGTAGGCAGGACCTCTGCCACTCTACTTTGCCTCCCGGAACATCTTTCCTCCACGCGGCACTCTTTCTTACTTCGCTTCGCTCTAAGCTTCATTCAGCACGCCATGTATTTTTCTGTCCTGCTGTATAGCCCTCCCCTCCTTTTTGCAGGCTCTGAGTATCCCTTCTTACGGACCCCCACGTGCCTTTTCTGCAGGGAGGTGGGTGTCTTTGGCACGGTGGTCACTCTTCTCTGTCATCCCCTGTTACACCGTGATTCAGAATTGCTCTGAATGCATCCCTGTTCTGCCCCCTTGTCTTCATTGCTGCACTGTCCTCCTACTTCTTGTCAGGTTTATGGTAGAGTTCTTACCTCCTACTTCCCCCAACTAAGAGTCTCCCCTTTGGGTCTTTGGCCCCTCTTTTCCAGGGTCTTCTGTTTCCATTCTCTAGTCTCTTGTGATCCCACCCTTGACTTTATCCCACTCTTGCTGTCCTCTAGGTTGCTCCCCTTCCTTGTCTTCCTAGGCTCCTGCTGCTGCATCCTCATTCCCTGCTGCAGTCCCTCCCCCTACACACTCCTTCTCACCTCCCCACTTCACCCCCTAAAGCTCTGACAGGATGCTGCCTAGTCTTGCAATTTCTGTGCAGACCTCCTCCACTACTCTCACTCAAGTGTTACATTGTGTTTTTATACTTTGTATTAAAATTTATCTAGTGATTGCTGGTTGCCTGGTAGAGGATGTATGGTCGCTTTATGGCCATTTTTACCAGTTTTCAATCCTGTTATCTCTCTCCTTCCTAACTCTTATCTTGTGTGTGTGTGTGTATTAACACTTTTGCCCTATCCATCAGTGTTTGGACTTGCCCTTGTGAAACCCCTCAGTTTTTGAGATAAATGTTATTTTAACCTTCATTTCCACAACCTTTAGTCTTTTCTCTACTAAAAGGTTTACCCAGAGTCTGTCAGATGCAATGGTATCTTGAAGATCTGGTCTGTAGAGGTATCTACTCCTCCTTATTACTCCATTTTCCTTATTCTTGGTAGTCTTATTCGGTGATGTCCACTCTCTGTTCCCTCTGCTCTTCCACCTGAACAAGGATTATCTCATCAAAGCAAGTGATTGAAGATAGTATACCTTTCTCTGTCCCTTCTGTAAATAGATGCTCCCCCTCCTCATTTATGTTCTGTATACTTTTGTAGTATATTCTGGCTATATATACTTAACCTTTTGGGGAGCAGGGTATTCAGATAATTGTGACCTTTTGCTTTGCACCTCGTTATCTAATTGTGTTCTTTTTAAATAACTCTAGAGTTTAAGACTGATGTTTCCTTCTAATAGATGCTCTTGGAATTGTTGCTCTTTCTCTTTGAAAGTTAAATTTGGATCCAGTTCTTGGTTTATTTTTAAATTTAGTACGACTGATGTCTTAGAATTACATATTTATCATAAAATTCCCAATCATTTAGTTCTTTATAGAGCTAAAGGAACTAAACTGAGACAATTCTGTAGAGAGCTACAGCTAATGTAATCTACCTTTGCAAATACAAATACATTTCTCAACTGATGTAGCTGCTGACTTCTTGGTTCTATTGTTTTTTATTTTCTTTTTATAGCAGTATTGAGATATAAACTTAACTACTGTAAAGGAGAAAGAAGACCTCAGGTGATCCCCTAGGGCAGGTGGGACTTAAGAAGCCTAGGATTGCACTCCAGGCCCATTCCTCCTAAAAAAAAAAATTACATTTTGGCACATCCATGCTGGTAAATAGAGAGCTTTGTACTTCAGTGGGCTGGGCAAAAAACCACTCTGCTTGGAGAACCTTTCTTTGAAAGGTGGTAATGATCAGACGTATTGGCATTGGTTTCTCAATTTCCAACTACATTTTGATTGCCCCTCTTTAAAGTGTCTGCCACGATAGTGGAAATAGTGATAGTTGGAATACATTAACTGAGCCACTTGGTAAATTCCTTGACATTAACTGAGCCACTTGGTAAATTCCTCGAGACCTCATCTGTACAGTTTTTCTTTTTCCTTTCCTTTTTCCAAAGTGTGTGTATCTAAGATTTTCAAGTTGGGTGGGTGGGGGGGGGCGGGGCGGGAATCAGCAGTTCAAATAGACTTGAGGGATAAACTTGTCTCTGCCACTTATTTTGATCTTACTTAGTTGCTAATTTTCCTAAAATATTCTCTAGGCAACACTACATGAAGCTCCTCTCTCTTTAACCTCCCCTCCCCTTTCTGCTGCCCTCTCCCCCAGATTTTTAAAATTATCATTTTTGTTGTCCCAGGAAACCTTTGCATGTTAATGAAGTGCTAAGTGGTGTCAGAATTAGGCACAGATAGATTACTAATGTGTAGAGGTTGTATCAAGTCATAGGTGGACATCTAGACCTTGAAAGTGCTGTTTAATCTAGACTTTTCCTTGTGTCAGATCCTTCGTCCTCTACACAAATTATTTTATCCCAATTCTTACATAGTACAATTGTTTGTATAACTGATGGAGGTGTGAAAGAACAAAGTAACTTTGAAATTTAATGGAATAGGAATTTAGGTCAAAGTAAGAGCATCTTTGTGTTTCTTTTTGTAGTTTGCTTACCAGGGCCCAATCCTCACAGAATCTTGGAACAGTAGTTAAAATGAGTGTGTTTCAGTTTGCCCTTTCTCCCTTCAAGTAGACTAGTTTTCTAACTGGCTTGAGAAAGAGACATATTTCAGAGCCTTGTACTACAGTAGGAATTAGCTTTCTGGGCTCTGCTTTCACTGCAGATGGAAGGTTTTCTCCATAAGCAAAGGTAATCTCTACCTTGTAATTTTTCACAGAGTGACACATTTTTATTGAGTACCTTTTGATGTGTATATATCTGAGGGCTAACGTGAGAAGGATATTTTCAACAGATAGCACGGAAATAAATATGTCTTTGCATTAATTTTATAGTATGTGAGGTAACATTTGACTTGAAGTTAATTTTCTTAAGGTTAAAGTAGTTCAAGGACTCTTGAGTTCCTGAGAGAGTCCTTAGGGGGTTTGAGGGTGCAGTGGGTATGGAGATGGTATCTGTGTTTTTGAGAGATTAAATTTGTCCATTGTCTGTAATTTGTTTTGTCTCTTTGTTGTTTGGATAGTGGGGTCTATATTAAAAACGAACCCCTAAGTTTGGCTTGTAAGCATTCAAAATCATAGTACATCTGTGCTAGACAGAAAATCTGTGTTTTTCCCTTGATAGCCACATGGTAAAGACCCATCAACTTACCCTTGTTAAAGTATATAAGAAATTAATACCGGAAATCTTGCAGTTAAGGAAACTGGTATTTATCAGTTTTATTGAGAGTTAATTTTAATAACTTATGAATATGTGGTCAGCATTCTTGTATGTTTCATTTTATGTGAAAGATGGATGCCACAAGAAGTATTTTTATAAGTTGAGTGTCATGTAACATTGACTGCTAAGTATCTTGCTAGACAGTTACTTTCTCAATTTTAGCTGAATTCTGTTTGCCTCAGACTTTTCAGGTATATTTTAGAAATGGTATTTTTGATGAGAGGAAATTTTGTGGTAGTGAATCTCAAACTTTAGTGACCATAAGAATCATTGGTTGTGCTCATCAAAAGTACAGATTTTCAGAGTCACCCTTTGAGGAGTGTGATAGTAAATCTTACTTGGGGCCTTATCGTAACCTTTTACTTCCTTTCCCTGTGTGGATAATACAGTTCACATATTTACTTATATGTGGACAACGCTGCCAATGATAGGCTTTGGGTTCTTAGTTACATTGAGAGTTATAAATTAAGAATTATACTAACAAATTATGATTTTTGTTAGGCTTCTGAATTCCAGCCCTTTGGTTAATCAGTTTAGTAGCAAGGTACTGAGTCTTATTAAGCTGTTGCAATAAAGATGACTGGTTAAAAGGTAGAACAAGTTAATAGTTATTGTACAACTTTGCAACTTGTACAGTGTGTTAACAGTTTTTTAACTATAAAAAAAATAGGCTTTTACATTTGATCTTCACAATAACCTGGGAAGGAAGGAAAATACAAATTCCTTGAAGGCAGGGACTATACATTGTTTTCCTAGTCAAATGTCTAGTGACACATGGAAAATGTGATTCAGCAAATACTCACTTATTGAATGTATATATGCATAGTACCTTATTTTATAAGAGAGAAAGCTGAGTGTTGTACTAATGTTAACCAGACTTAACACCCACGTCCTTGGATTCTAAATCTAGTACATCTTCCATTTATTTCCTCAGTTGCTCTTTACTTTTAGTAGTAAATGTTTCTTGATTGTGAATAGTCTCCTAAAAATCTTAAAATTCAGTTACCTCTCTGTCAGCATCAATGGCATTTGAGCTTTGGATCTGTTATTATGAAATGTCACTGTCTTTACCATGCTCTGGTTGTTGAATTGTCTAGGAGGCAGGAGATCAAAGCAGTCATTCTTAACCTTATTGTTGATATTTTTGTCAGTTGGTTATCAGTGAAGAGAGCATGACAATCACAATTTTAACCCAAAGGAGTAGTTTAAATGCCATACAAACATGAAATGACAAGCTAAATTTGAAAATATCATCACTTTCCCATAAGAATCATTTCCACTATAAACTAGTGGCAAATCAATAACTTTTTTAATACTTTATTTATGCATGCATACAAGAGGTGGGGTGTAGGCTAGAGGTGCTGGATGGGAAGGGGATGAGAGGATTCACCAGAGACAGAGTGGTGAGCAGAACTGGCAGACAGATGAAGTACTCTGCTGAGGGGAGCAGTGGGTGAGACAGGAAAGGTCTGCTGAGTTAGCTCCCTGGCTGAGGATTGAACTTAATGCAGTGGCTGCTGATAGTGCTGAGACTTAACCCTTTACGCCACATGGAGGCCCCAAATCACTGAAACTTAAAAAAAAATTTTTTTTTTCCCACAACCATGTTATCAGGAAAAGATCTTTTTTAATAATATGTAGGTTGCCTGGGTCATGTAAGTTATTGTGAAGAACAGTTTTCTTTACAGTTATCACTGTAGTTTGTTTCAGGTAAGGATTTGTTACCATGCTCTCAAAGATAAATATTTTTAAAGATAGTCCCATTGGGGGTAATTCTTAAGTTGTGGTAGATAAGCATAGACTCATTTGACAAGTAAACATTTAGAATTTATCATTACTACGCTATGCTTTATTTAGAAGTATGACCTGTGGTGAGTTCTTTTGTTAGATATTACTGACCCAAAGGCTGTAATGTAATGGTGGTTTAGTTTAGAGCCAGTTTGGGTCATACTACTCTTTGACTATCAGCCATCCAGATAGATGACTTCTGTACTTTACTTGGGCAGTCTAGTTAAAAAAGTATAGGGTTACAGCCCCATATTTGGAAATTAGTACTTAGGCAATTTAAAAAAATTGTTGATTGTAGCCCAGCTATAGATACATTTATTTTACAAATTAATATAAAAAACAAAACAAAACAACAAAGCACCTGAGAGAAGTTTCACAAAACTGTTATTTTCTAGTATAGTACATGCTGGTTTTTTAGTCTGTTCAAGCATTTTAGGGGATAAGGGGTTTGTTTTGTTTTTTGAATGCTGATGGTGGCCTTATATTGCTTGTATGATACACTAAATTGTAATCCACTATCTGAAAAGAAATGATTTAGGGCATGACTTTTCTAGTGTTGGCCCACTAATATCTCATATTCAGTCTGGTTCCATAATTAAACACAAACTATATATAAAGTGTTGTTAGATTTGTATAAGTCACCCCTACTTTTGAGAAACTTACACTGTAATAGAAAGGTACAGGTAAACCATACTTTCTGTAAAGCAAGTGAAGTGATGGAGATAAATACATGATGGCATTGGGAGAGAGTGTCTGCTTGAGAATGGTGGGTAGACAGGTCAGAGGCTTTAAACTGTGATTGAAGGACAGTTATAATTTCAGGAGGTAGAGAAAAGGAAAGAGTTTATAGATTGAGGAAAATAGGAACCAAGTCGGGGAGGATGTGAAAACTTCTTAGGATAACAAGAAATTTAGAGTTTCTATTTGTAGGCAATTGTGCTTGAAATTAGATCAAAAAGGGCTTTGACTACAATGCTAAGAAAATTGGATTTTATTCTTTTTTGTATTAAGATACAGTTTTTTGAATATACATTAATACCTAGGACTTTCTATGAGTTAAATTATTTACGAGAGGGTGAATAACCTCTCCAAGGCCAAAGAGGAAAATCACTTTTAGAAGAATTTCAGAGCATTTAGTCTCTTGGGCTGTCTTGTACTATATAAAGAAGGGGTTTAAGAACATCTAAGCTCTATCATCCAGAACAGGGAACAGCTGGTTGCCTTTAATTTGTATATATATTTCATTTCACAATCCACTCTATAGCTTCTCAAATAATTCATTTCTGTTTCTTATGTTTTAAATGATGTTAGTTACTGTTGTGTTTTTAGTTGCTAAGCTCGACTCTCAAAGTGCTGCAGGCCCACTTGTGCTCTTGCCTACCTATGAGGTTCTGTCTTGGCTATCCACTGATAGACTTGATCTACAGATGCCACTTCTAATTTAAATCTTTTATTTTGAGTCATGTTGTTGTTACTTAAGGGGACTAAGACCGGGAACTTAATACAACAATACAGTGCTAAAATTTATATCTGCAGTCTATTTTTAAAGTAAAAGTTTATATAAAGATCCTTCAAGTAAGTACTCTGGTGGTGGCCAGAGTAAATATTTGTTTTCTCTCAATAATCTGAGGGGTACTTCAGGTTTAAAATTTGCTGTCATTTGGCTCTCTCTCCTGTTTATTACTTATGTGCCCTGCCACCTAAACAAGGTTCTCATTATGGTTGAGGATATACACCTATCTGCATGGTTTTAAAGTTGCAGAGTAAAGAGCTGTATTTGAATGTACTTATATGTACTTAGTGAACTTTCATTGTCATAAATATACTATTTAAAAATGATTTGTTTTTGCTTAAGCTAGCTGGAATTACAGATTCTGTGTCAGACCTCAGAGCAAGATTAGATGATACATCTATGTATTCTATGGACTTGAAGCACAAGTAATTCATTTACTTCTCTTTGGAAAAGTACAGAACAGTCTGCAGAGTCAGCTGCTTGTGTGGATGTCCTCCCAGCTGCTCAGAAGGCTGATTACTCTTGTAGAACTACCCAAGGATATTAACTGGGAAACTGTCTCTTCCTCCCCCTCAGTGTTGCAGTACTTTTATATCTGTGATTGTCTAATTTTGGTTTTATTAATGTTTTTGAAAAGATGGGATTTTGATTGAATTAGTATTTGGAGATCATGGAAAATCTATTAAAGTTTGGAAACTTCCACTTCTTTTGTGGATGAATTCAGTCATGTATAAAGTTTGTAATTTGCAAAGTGTATAATTTTTCTTCTGAATTGTGTATTACTTAGTTCTTTTTACCCAATAGTGTGGTCACTTTGATTCTGGTAGGGTTAAGAAGTACTTTGAGCACAGTTCATCAAGCTAGGTAGCCTCCATCTATCTTTGCTTAGAAGTACCAATGACTTGTTCTCTCTACTTGGCGTTTTGAATTCAAGGAAATATGACACTGAAGTTTCTTTTATGAGTTCTATACTGTATATAACTGTTTATGTTGTTGACGCAGAAAAGGTCTTAGTATACCTTCTTGTTTCAGTATGTTGAAATACACTACCATTACAGAAACTCATCTGTTCTTCAGTTTCCACAAGAAACTGAAGAAATTTAATTTGAATTAAGAATAGTATTTAATTGTTAAGGAGCCATGTTACTTCGAAAGTATATCTTTTTTTTAAGTAATATAATAGTTTATTTTTACATCATTTTGTACATTTTTTTTTTCATCTCAGTTGTAATCCCTGTGGGTTTCCCATTACCAAGTCACCCATGTGTCATCACCATAGTCCAATATATATCTCATTTTTAATACTTAGATGCTATCTTTCATAGATCAGGGTATTGAGCTTTTCTACCCTCAGTGATAGGTTGACACTTGTATGTACACTCCTGTATAGTACCTTTGTGGCTAAGTATTTAGGAAATGGATATTGGAATGCAGGCTGTCACCAAAACAAACTTATCAACTCACATGAAAAATCATGCTTTTAATTGCATTAAATAGTAATTCAGAAATAGTAGTGAAACAGAACCTTAAAAAATTAACCTTTCTTGACAATTTACCTTTTTTGCAAACTGATATTGTTGATAAAACTAGTAAAATTGTATTAACTGTGATCATTATCCCAATTGGAAACACTTGGGGGTTGCATTGAAACCAGTCATGTGGGATGTAGCAGATATATTCCAACACTGAGTTGGTGTGGGGAAATGATTTAGGCCAGACTTTTGCTGGTGAATAAGTTAGTGAGGGGTCCTCAAAAATAGTGTCCAGGCCCTCCCTGGAGGCTCAAAGAGTTAAAGCACGGCACTATGAAGCTATTCACAGCCACTGCACCACGAGTTCAAATCCTGGCCAGGGAGGTAACCCACCACTGCTCCCCTTAGCTGTGTATTTCAGTCAGTCTGCCTGTTCTGTTCCCCACTCTGTCTCTGGTGAATTCTCTCATCCTTCCCCACTCCCACTCCTGCATCCCTGGTTTGTACCCCAGGTCTTACATGCATAAATAAATAAATACATCTTTTTTTAAAAATTAAAGGCAAAAAAATGTGTCCATAGGAGAGAAGTGAGTTAGTCTAGGGAAATTTTGTGCTTCTTAGCCACTTTCTTACTCATATCTAACATTTATTGTCGCATGGTATGAAGTAATCCCTTGTAACTATCAGCCTTATATTTGAATAGAACCATAAAGTTCTTTTATGCTAATCAAATTTTTTAAAGATAACTGATACCAAGCAAATGTCCTTACTTAGTAATTCATCAGCCCCTATCTTGTGAGGAAATCCATTGCAATTATGTTTCCATACTAAGTGTGGTGTATTTAGCTTTCATAAAGTGAAAACTAATTACAATAGCTTACTCCCAGAATTCACTGGAAATAAAGGCTTACTTTTAAAATGTCAACATTTTCTTTTTTTTATTTTTTTGTTCTTCATTTTGCTGTATCCTTGGGCTCAATGTTCATATATACATTGATAATAGTGACTGATAAAAGAGTTTAGTCACCTCTGTTTTCCAAATACTTGAATTCAAGGACTCACTTTGAAGTTACATAATTGATCACCATATTTTCCCCTTAAGCTTTTTCTCCACTACCTCCCATACTAGAGAGCAAAATGATTGCTAACACTAAAGTTGGAAATATGTAGAGCTTACATAGTATTTTTAGTACTTCCCCTAAACAGTGAAACCAGTGTAAAAGTTAAAAATAAGGAGTGAAATTATGGAAATGCATGAAAGAAAAGCCATTACTACAGTTGTATGTTAATCTTCATTTTTTTTCATTCATTCACTAAAAAAGTTAACATATACTTTGTGATAAACATGCTATTAGACTCCAGGGGTAGAAAGGTGTGTAACATGTAGTCTTTGTCCTTAGTAAATCTATGTTCTGGTGGGGAATCTACCAGATGGACAGATCATTTCAGTCCTGGAGAAAACCCAGATGAAAGTATCTAACCAGACCTGGGGTTTGCAGGAGAGAAAAGGTGGAAGCCTCAGCCTCACATCCATCCTCCCCTTTCTACTTACCCATCAGGTGAACAAATTTAGAGCAATTCTTCAAAGTTCTCATTAGTACTTTTCTACCCTTGTCTTGTTTCCCAGACACAAAGTACACTAAAACTAAGAGGATTGTCTAGTTTATCACCCAAACCAAGACACTTAAGAAAATGAAAGGGGCCCGTCAATTACACCAGAACAATAGGTCCAAACTTGGTGTTTTCTGAAAGCCTGGAATGCAGGTTTATTGCCTTAATAAAGGAGTGCAGGAAGCCGTTTTAAAATTCTACGATTGAAATTTGTTATTCTAGAAGAGAAATTGAACATGTTTATTTTTTAAATTTTGGCGACAAATGTTTACATTGGCCTTTTATCAGATAACAAATGAACCTTTTTTCTAAATAGCTTGATTATAATTTTATATTTATTTCCAAAATACCTTAAATAGCTTTCATTTTACATTTTCTTGAAGCATAAATGTGAATGATTTGTTCAGAAATGAATACACTTAATGTGGATTCCCTGGAAACTTTTGAAATTAGAAGATTGGAAGAATCTATTACTGCGTCTTCCAGGGAATAAACTGTTGTCACTTCTGGCTTGAGGCATTAAAGTTGATAGTCAGATGAATCATATTTGTACTTTTCTTGCCTCAGGCAGCATTCTTTGTGAGTAGAACACCAGCCAAGGGTAAGAAATCCCAGTGATGGTAAGAAGCTTATTTGACAAGTTATTTATTTCTCCCTCTTTTTTGGGAAGGCCACAAATAAAAAAGGACATGGACTATACAACTTTTTTTTTTGTTTAAGATTTATTTTATTTATTTATGCATATAAGAGCTGGGGTGTAGGCCAGAGGTGTGTGGTGAGGTGGTGAGAGGATTCACTAGAGGCAGAGAGGGAGCAGAACAGGCAGATTGACTGAAATACACTGCTGAGGAGAGCAGTGGGTGAGACAGGAGGGGTCTGCTGAGCCTTATGGATCATTCTCCTTGTGCCACCAAGGAGGTGCCTGGCCCATATACTCTATGTACTTCAGTAGCTTTAAAGGTTTCCCATAATATTAGATATTTGGCTGAACCAATTCACTTTCAAATACAATGTCAAAAGAAATTAGTTTATTGTCTTGAATGTTTTAACATCTAAGGAAGAATTCAGGACTCTTAAAAACCACAATAAGAATTACATTTGTAATACAATATAATGGGGTTTAATCCTGTGTTTGGTTTTGACTTGTCTCACATTAAAGCTATAATAAAACATGAGAGAGATGTTCTCTAGGTAACTTTATTATCAGTCTGTTCCTAACTACACTTGGTACCAAATATTTATCTTGTTGTCTATAGAAGGTTAGGATAAAAAGCCAGATAAATAGCTGGGGTAATACTAGCTCGCTCTGGCTTATTTTTTCTCTTCCTTCCTTGCATGGAATAGGCTTGTAAAACTTAGAAATATCAAAGACTTATTAGTTTCTTTTTCATGAAGATACGGGTGGTGAAGGAGAGAGGATGTGTTTTAAATATTAGTCATTTCATGCTGTAGATATGTGTATAGATTCATTTACTAGGATTTTCATAACGTTGTTTATAGAAGCAAAAAAAAGAAGGGTAATCTAGTAGAATAGGATCCATGTTTCATTCTGTGATGGACTACTATTCTCTTAAGTGAGGATATTATATAGTAATTTTTATTTTATTTTTTAAAGATTTCTATATTTATTCACATGGAACTGGGGTACAGGCCAGAGGTGCAGGAGCAGTGAGAGGCTTCAGAGTGGGGAGCAGAACAGGCCCACTGATGAAGTACACTGCTGAGGGGAGCAGCAGGCTGGACAGGAGAGGTCTGCTACACCATGTGGGTCACCTCTGGGATGGGGATTGAACTCATGCTAAAGTGACTTTAGCTTCTTAGTGCTGTTCTTTAACCCACTGCACTACCAGGGAGGGCCCCATAATTTTTATTTTTAAATCAACTCTATTAAAAGTTTTAGAGACAGTCAAAACTTGGCTGTACACATTTTAAGTATAGCATCTGAGGTTTGACCAAAAAAAGTATAGATCTGTTTAACTACCATTCTGATCAAGATATAGAGTATTACCACTTCGGAAAGCGTCATCGTGTAACTTTATATTCAGTACTTAGCCTCTTCCTTACAGCCAGCCACTGATCTGGTTTCTGCCACTGTAGTTTTGTCTGTTTTGGAATTTCAAATAAATGGAATCAAATCAGTTGGTCTCTTTCCTCACTTGTAATGCTTAGTGTGCTTGTGAGATTCATTCATGTTGTAGATATTAGTAATATGGTTCTTTTTATTGCTGACTAACTTTTCATTGCATGAATATGCTACAATTTATAGATATTTGGGCTGCTATGAGTAAAGATTTCATGAACATTCAACTACAGTTTGTGTGAACATGTTTTTATTACTCTTAGGTGAATACCTAGGAATGGAATTGTTCAGTCATATGCTAAATGTGTATTTAACTTTATGAAACTACCAGGTTGTTGTTGCTCTATATTCCCATCAGCAATGCTGGGATGAGAATTCTAGTTTTTCCACATTCTTGGCAAATCTTGGCTTTTCCCACTCTTTTGTTTTAACCATTCTGTGAACATGTAGCCTTGTGTTTTAATCCACAAAGCTGAATAGTTTATCTATTGCTTGCCAGTTGCAGTTTGCTGTCTGTTTTTTACAAATTCTCTCTGAGGAAATAATGACCCTTTAATTACTTTCTTATGTGTTATGGGAAGTTAAGATAATATCTGTTTATCACATAGAAAGACTGCTTCTTGTGGTAGATAAAGTGATTGTCATGTCTCTGTCCATACCTAGTCTTCAGTATATACAAGTAGTTGTATACATTTCATATATACATACATACACACACATATATATTGTATACACTTTTTTCCCCCCTGCTTCTGGAGTGTTTATATTAGCTTTGCAGTTTCCTCAGCTGGCAAACTTTGGTCAAATAAAAGTTTTACTTAAAGCAGCTCCCAATAGCTAGCTAAAAAGCATTTGTCTGATGGGGCCAAATTTTGGTCTTACACAAACTGAAAAATTTTTAAAAAATTATCAATTGTATCTTTACAGTGCTGAAGATACAGGTTAAATATGGTATCTTCTAGTTGCCTAAGGGAGCAAAGTTTTGGTCTTATTTGTGAATTGTTTTTTGATAATCTTTATAATCTTTGCACCATTTTAAACATACAGGAAAGCTGAAAGAATTATGTAATGAATACCCTGTACACCTACAATGTGAATACCATGTTTTGCTAAATTTATTTAATCATATATCTGTTGAAAAAATTTTGATAGTGTGTTTAAACTACTGTCTTTGTGGAAAAAGCATAGATGGGTAGAATTTACCAGTCAGTTGGTATTTTTTGCACAATGTAGGACTTAGTGGTTCCCTGATGCAGTGTTCTATGAAGGGGATTGTTTTGTGACTCACATAACCATTGGTTGGGAGCACAGTCATTTACTTCCAAATGAATCCCAACTGGATTAAATTACAAAGACAGTAGAAAGGCAAGGGGATTCCCTACTAGAAAGGTTTATGTGTATCACCCTTAGTCCAGAATATCACCTGCTTGCCCAAATGATAAGAATACTATCATATGAATAGCTACTATTCATTGAAAGGTTGCCATGTTACAGAATTTTTTCTCACTTTAGTTCTCACAAGTCCACTAGCTATAGGTATTATTAGCTCCATATTATGGATTAGGAAATAATGCAATTTAAAATTAATGAATTTAAATAATTTACCTGAGGTCCCATCTGTTACATTGGTATACAAATTCAGGTCAGGTCTATGACTCTAGAATACATTCTTTGCGTCAGAAGTCTGCACTGCCCAAAGTTCTTTTAATTGAAGAATTTACACTTTGCATTCATTTATGTCTTCAAAATTGCCCAAGTTGGGCCACACCTAATTTGAGCTTAGTGTAGTAACATTGTTATGGAAAAGAAGATGTCAATTTTCTTTTCCAGTTTAATGACTGATGTCCTCTTCATTTTGGGGAGAGGGTGCTTTTTGAAATCAGTATCCTGGGGTTTTTACTGGCCTCATTTTGTTCTTGGACAAATGAAGGAATTACAAGCTTTGTATTAAAGTTTAGAATGTATAGCATTTCTTCTGTATTTAAACCAAATAAAAACCAGCAAGTATGTTTAAGATGTGATACTGGAAGTTCTTTTCTACCTTTTTTTTAAAGACATTTTTGGAATGACAGCCATTTGAAGCTTGGCCTTACTAATAGAGAAGTGAAACCTAAGCAACCTTCCTCGCTCTCTGGATGCTTGCTTTCTTCCTTTAACTTCACCTTCTCTCCCATGTTGGAATAAGTAAGCCAAGGAATAGTGAAAATGACCAAGTGGAGATCTAGCTCCAAAGCACATTTTCATTTTCTTTGCAATTTACCATCCTGCTTTGTGATCAATCTTTATTTTTTCCCCTCATAATCACTAGCTGACTGGATTCAAAGTATAAAACCCAAATTTTCATCATTGGAAGCAGCTCTGTTTTCTGCAGATAGTCAATTGTAAAATTACTTTTTTTTTTGTAAGTAAGTTAGTCTTTGGGTTGTGGAATGTCAAGATTGCTGAATTTACGGAAGGAAGCTAGCTGGGTGATCTCCTGCCTGTTGTTTATATAAATGGACATTTCAGATCCCAGACTCCTGACAGAGGCAAATCCAATGATTGAAAAGTTTGGAAGGCTTATTACTAAAGTTAGTATCGTTTTCAGGGGAAAAAAAAACAAACCCCTAATGACTTAGAACAGGACAGAACAAGAGTTCGACTCTAAAAGGTAGATGAAACTTTTTATCCAGCGGACTAAAGGCCAGGTATGTGTTTCCTGGCTATCAGGAGTGACCATGGGAAGGAACCCCCAGGTCAGCTTTGCTGCCTAGTAGATTTTGCTGAGACAGCAGGCTGGGTAAGCATTCTGGGAAGGTCAGTAGTTGATTTGCTGAGTTTTGTGAGACTCAGCATCTTTCTTGACAAATTTTTTGTTCTTTCAAACCTTGTATCTTTTATACCTAGTGAAACAAGAAGGAAAATGAGTAGGTTGATTTTCTTTATAACTTTAGATGTATATTTTTTAGTTTGAATTAATTGCATATGGCTTTAAGTGAGAGAGTTCAGATCAGAGGAAAAAGAGATGGAATCCTAGGAAAGATTAATTGAAGTGATTAGAAATGAAAGGAAATTGGGTCAGCTAATGGGATTTTAGAGAGGTAATCTCCTTGCCTATAAAAAACCCACAAATGATAAAAAGAAACTAGTGTGTATGAAGATCAATGCCATTTAACTCTCAGGTGGAAAAAGAAACTAGTGTGTATGAAGATCAATGCCATTTAACTCTCAGGTGGTGAAACTTTGTATAAAGGACAGTTGACTGATACAGTTAACTAATTTGCGGAGATATTGAGATACATATGTAAACCAAGTCATACTCTTTTTGAGTCTTTATAAATTAAGGAAATGCATGTTGTAAAGTTTTACTTTGAACAGCATTCCTAGGAGGTTTAAAAAGGACAAAGTCTAGTTCAAATAACAGGATCGTTAAAAGTTACTTTGTATTACATTCATGCTTAGTTAGGATGAGGAAATTGGATTTAGTTTTATTTATTTTAATAAGATTTTATTTATTAATGCATACAGAACTGGGGTACAGGCCAAGAGGTGTAGGGGTGGTGAGAGGATTCACCAGAGACAGAGTGGGGAGCAGAACAGGCAGAGGAAGGGCAAGACAGGACAGGTCTGCCAGGCCATGTGGATTACCTCAGGTGGGGATCAAACTTGCACTGAAGTAGCTGCAGCTGGCTTGCAGTGCTGTGCTTTAACCCGCTGTGCCACCAGGGAGGGCCAAGACTTTAATTTTAAAAGCTTTATTTCCTCCTCTAACTTCACTTTTCTCTCCCTTGTGTTTTCCTAAAGCTGTTTATGGGATTGTAGTATAGAGGAAGGGCAGGGTAGTTCCTCTCACCTGTTACCATTCCCCTCCTCCCCACCATAAGTTCATAAACGCTTTCTCACATTATGATCTGTAAAAACATACATAAACAGTTTTTCTGGAACCACATGAATCCCTTGATTTTATAGTTCATGCTTCATGACACTGGAGTTGGGGGCAGGAGGGTGGAGATACAAGGTGTTTGGACCCTTCTGGTTTATGGGATTGTCTTTTTCCCTTTTTCCCCTTAGGAACGGCGTGAATGTTGAGGGGGCGACACACAAGCAGGTGGTGGACCTGATCCGAGCAGGCGAGAAGGAATTGATCTTGACAGTGCTATCTGTGCCTCCTCATGAGGCAGATAACCTAGATCCCAGTGACGACTCGTTGGGACAATCATTTTATGATTACACAGAAAAACAAGCAGTGCCCATATCGGTCCCCACATACAAACATGTGGAGCAGAATGGTGAGAAATTTGTGGTGAGTGTCAGCCTAACTCAATCCTCAAACACCTAGCTTTTTTGCTCCCCCAGTCTTATTTATGATATATGTTAGAACACTAGAATAAGTATGACTGCAAAATAGGTCAGTGTGTCTTACAGGAAAATGGGTGCAAACAAAAAAAAAAATACAAGACGCTGACACCGATTTATTGCCTGAGATGAACTGAAATAATGAAGGCAGGTTCCATGTCTCCTTAAGTTTAATTCCATTTTACTTCCAGACTGTTTGAACTTTGTACTCTGGCCCATTGTAAAGATGTGTGAGTTCTTTTTTGTTTTAGTTTTGGTAATAACAGAGGGCAATGCAGAGGTCTGCCCATGTTAAAATCTGCAAGTGCCCTCCACTCCCTCTCCATGTCTTGATCTGTTTCATCTGAAGTTATCTGTGTGATTAACTCATTTTTCCCAAGGTCCTAATTGTATTGTGAATGCAATTCACATGAACTGCTTTATACATTTCTAGTCTGTTGTTATTATAGATATGCAGGAAAGTCCACTTTGAATTATGGGTGCAAGTAACAACCCCTTTTCTGAAAGCCTTTATTCATCAAAACCTAATTACTACTAACAGTCCAGTCTACTTAATTTTTCTCTTGGTTCCTTTTTTTGCCTTTGGTTATTTGAGGAGGGCTCACGTAATGAGAAATGTTCCTTTTTTTTTTTCATAGAGGTGGGCTGTGTGAGGTGTTGGCAAACAGACTACATATGTTAAAAACTATTCTGCTGACATAAACTTGCAGTCTCTGAAACAGAGAATCAGTACCTGGACATTTATGGTAAATTCTCTTTAGTGGAGAAATGAAAAAAAAAAGCAAGAAAGGAAACCGTAGAAGTTTGAAAAAGACTTAAACATTTGACTGTGTCCACAATTTAGCTAGAGATGATAGCACATACATTTTGTCGTCCCGATCTATGTTTTCTCCAAACTAGATACCCAAGTGTAGAATTTCAGAGGTGCTGTTCTTTGAACTATAGGCATGTAAAAAATGGAAATTAAGGTCAAGTCCTAAAAGTAGAGCAAATTGGATGTTGAGAGCATTTGGATATAGTTAGGTACCTTGGGACCCTCAGAGATGTCAGAAAAGCAATGAAACTATTAATTTTCCTTTTCTTTTTTTAAATCAACTATACCACTTAGCCACTTTAGTGTTGACCCATGTTAAATGTCTGGTTTCATGAGTTTTGATAAATGCTTGTAGTTTTATAATGGCTACCCCAACAAAAGATAATAGAACATTTTCATCTCCCCAAAAAGTTTCTTCACACCCCTTTACAATCATTTCGCTCCTTCATTCCACCACCCTTGTGAATTACTGATCTGCTGTTATTAGTTTGTTTTCCTAGAATATTAGATAAATGGTATCATACATGTCTTTTTTTTTGTCTGTCTTTACTTTGTGCAGCTTTTTAAAATTTGATCCACCTTGCGTTTATCAAGTTTGCTTCTTTTTAATTGCCATAGAATTCCATTGATGGATTCTTGTTTACCAATCCACTAGTAGATGTGAAGTATCATCAGCTCTTTTGTCCATTTTAAAATTTGGGTTGTTTCTTTACCATTTTGTTATGAGTTCTTTATGTACTTTGGATATTTTATAAGTATTTCTCCCAGTCTGTGATCTGCCCTTTATTTATTTATTCTAAAGATCTTTTTATTTATGCATACAAGAACTGGGTTACAGACCAGAGGTGTAATGGGTGAGAGGATCCACCAGAGACAGAATGGGGAACAGAACAGGCAGATGAAATGAAATAGACTGCTGAGGGGAGCAGTGGACGAGACAGGAAAGGTCTGCTGTGCCATTTGGGTCACCTCCTTCACTGGGGATCGAACTCATGCTGCAGTGGCTGTAGACAGCTTCATAGCGCTGCGCTTTAAACCCTTGAGGCAATAAGGAAGGCCCCTGCCCATCTTTTACTTTTTAATAGTGTCTTTATAAGAATAGAAGTTTTAAATTTTAATGAAGTCTAGTTTATCACTTTTTTTTTTAACTTTATCTGTAGAAGAACTGCATAAGCTGGAGATGCTGGGGTGGTAACAGGATTCAATAGAGACAGAGTGGGGAGCAAAACAGGTGGATCTGAGATACACTGCTAGGAGGAGCAGTGGGTAAGATAGGAGAGGTCTGTTGCACCATTATATGGGTTAGCTCCCTTGCTGGGGTTGAACTCTGGCCATGGTAGTGATAATGTTGAGACTAACTCCTGTGCCACCAAGGAGGCCCCCTGTCACTTTCTAAATATATGAATATTGCTCTTTGTATTATAAGAAATCTGTCTAACCTAAGGACACAAATCCTAGTTTTAGATCTCATAGAAGTTTCCTAGTTTTAGATCTGTTTGTTTTTTTTTATCTTAGTTGAAGCATGGTTCTTGTACCATAAATTCACCCATTTAAAGTGTTCAATTCAGTGGTTCTTAATATGTTGTTGTGCAATCATTACTACATCAATTTTGTAACTTTTTAAAAATTTTAAAAAGAAACCCCAGATCCTTTAGCTATAATCCTTAAGCTTCCCATTCCCTCCAATTCCAGGCAGTTGCTTGTGTACTTTCTATTGATCTGCCCATTCTGGACATTTCATATAAATGAAATCATGTATTTTCGAGCTTCATCTATTGTAGCAAGTATCAGCCAAACAACATTCATTGTATGGCTATAACATGTTTTATCTATTTGTTCTTCAGTTGGTGGACATTTGAGTTCTTTCTCCTTTGTGACCGTTATAAATAATGCTGTTATGAGCACATGTACAGTTTTTGTGTAAATATGTATTATATATTTCTTTATAAATGTATATTATTTATAAGTATATGTATTATATGTACAATACATTTTCATTTCTCTTAGAATAAACCTGGGAGTGGAATTGCTGGGTTATGTAGCAGCTCATATTTAACCTTTGAGAAAACAGTAAGTTGTTTTCTAAAGTGACTGCTCTGTTCTTTTCACTTATATATTTAGGTCTGTGATCTTATTTTGCTTTTGTCATATTGTATGATACAGGAGTCGGGATCTCCCCCCCCAACCTCAGTATGGGGTATCTTGTTTTAGCAACCTTTGTAGAAAGGAATATCCTTTCCCCACTGAAATGCCTTGGTATTATTGTTGAAAAATCAATTGAAGATAAATGTATGATCTGTCTGTGTACATCCTTCCGTCTCATTGATATACATATGTCTGAATATTTCAGTATGTACATTATTTTGAGGTTCTGTTTAGTATCTTTACCCTTGAGAATGGTTCATATCCTGCTGATTCATAGTACAATACATAGTACTTGTGGGTTGTATCCTGGATATTTTGATTTACATTGTGTAGACTTCGGGTTCTATAGTTATCTCCCTGAGGAATGTTGTTTTTGTTTTACCTGGCAGTTAACTGTAAGCTCTGTCACCTGTGGATTGTATTGCATCTCAGGGCAATTTTTTTCAACCCTTGCTGTGCTACTTTGAGTCTGTCCTGTATCTACCATTCAGGAAGCAATTTCCTTGAAATATATGTGGTGTTTTTTCCCAGAATTAAGGTATCCTCCTTTCTGTCCCCTAGAATGCTCCAGTCATCCTTGGCAGCCAGAACCCTTTCAGTGTTACCGCCAATTAGGAGGTTTCTTTAAAAAAAAAAAAAAGATTTATTTATTTGTGCATGCAAGAACTGGGGTACAGGCCTGAGGTGCAGGGGTAGGTCAGGTGGGGATGAGAGGATTCACCAGAGACAAAGTGGGGAACAGAACAAGCTGATGGACTGAAATACACTGCTGAGGGGAGCAGCGGGTGAGATAGGAGAGATCTGCTGCTCCATGTGGGTCACTTTAACCCGTTATGCAGCCAGAGAGGCCCCAGCCAGGAGGTTTCTGCGGAAGTTAATTATTAAGTTACATTAATGTGTGACTGATACCATTGACTGTGTAAAGCCCCTAAATAGGAAACTCCCCACCTTATGTGGTGCTTCATGTTTTGCTTCCTCTCTACTGCTTGCCTGCTTTCAGTGTGTTGTTCAGAATTTGCAGATTATTAGTTTTGTGTTTTGTCCAGTTAGTGGACAAGGTTGTTCTATAGCTGAAACTGTCAGTTCTGTCTTTAGTTTTATGAGTTTTTTTTCCAAAAAAAAAAAGGATTTACTTTATTTATGCATTCAGGAACTGGGGTACAGAGTAGAGGTACAGGGAGTGAGAGGACCCACCAGAGACAGTGGGAGCAGAACAGGCAAATCCACTGAGCTACATTGCTGAGGGGAGCAGTGGGCTAAACAGGAGAGACCTGTGCCATGTAGTGAGCTTCCTGGCTGGGGAAGCATTATCTGGGACAACCTGACAGTGCTGAACCTTCATCCCCTACCACCCACAAGGCCCATCAGTTTTTTCTTTATGTACAATGACATTATGCCTTCTTGATAAATGGACCTCTTTAACATAACATAATATATCTCTTTAGCCTTTATAGTATTTGTTCTGATATTAATGCTTCTAATAGATAACTCTTCACTATTGTTATCATATTATGGATATCTTTCTCATTTAACCTTTTTTTATTTTTTTATTTTATTTTATTTTATTTTTTTTTTTAAAGATTTATTTATTTATTCATACAGAACTGGGGTACAGGCCAGAGCGGAGGGTGAGAGGATTCACCAGAGACAGAGTAGGGAGCAGAACAGACAGATAGACAAAGTACACTGCCCAGGGCAGCAGTGGGCCAGTCAGGAAAGGTCTGCTGTGCCATGTGAGTCAGCTCCCTAGCCAGGGATTGACTTGTGCTGCAGTGGCTGTCTCTTAATGCCGAGACCTAACCCCTTGTACCACAAGGGAGGCCCCCTTAGTTTTTAAAGGTAAATTCTTCTTGTTCTCCATAATGTTTGCACCAGTTTGCATTCCCACTGATAATATAATGGGATGCCTTTCTTTGCATCCTCTCAATCACTTGTTATATTGAAGGTATTTCTATTTTTTTTAACAATATTTATTTATGCATGTAAGAGCTGGGGTATAGGCCACAAGTTGAAGGAGTGGTAGTAGGGAGAGGTAAGGGGATTCAACAGAGACAGAGCAGCGAACATAATCAGGAGATTGACTGAAATAACACTGCTGAGGGAGCAGTAGGCAAGATAAGGGAGGTCTGCTGCACCATGTAGGTCAGCTCCCTGGCTGGGGATGGAACTCTTGCTTCAGTGGCTGCAGGTAGCTTCATAGTGCTAAGACTTAACCCCTTGTGCCACCAGATAGGCCCTGAAAGTCCTTTTAATATGGACATTCACAGGTATGTCATTCTCCCACCATGTTTAAAACCTCCATCTCCCTTACTGGAAGTGATACTGAACTTTTTTTTCATATTTCTGTTGACCTGAGTATTCTCTTTAGTGAATTGTATGTTCCTATCTGCTGAGCATTTATTGATTAGGTTGGGGTTTTTTTTCTATTGTTGAGTTGCGAATTTTTTTTATATATACCTTGGATACTAACCCCTTATTAGTTACATGTGGTGGTGAATATTTTCTCCCATTCAGTAGAGGGTGTCTTTTCTTTTTTCTTTTTTTTAAGATTTATTTGCTTATGCATACCGAACTGGGATACAGGCCAGAAGGCCAGAGGTGCAGGGGCGGTGAGAGGATTCACCAGAGACAGAGTGGGAAGCAGAACAGGTCGAAGTACTGCTGAGGGGAGCAGTGGGCGGGCAGGCAGGTCAGGCGAGGTCTCCCTTGCCCTGTGGGTCACCTCTAGGGCTAGGCGTCAAACTTGTGCTAAAGTGGCTTTAGCTTCTTAGTGCTGTGCTCTAACCTGCTGCACCACCATGGAGGGCCCAGAGTGTGTCTTTTTAATTATCCTGTATTTTCTCTCACTGTGTAAAGGCTTTTTAACTTAGAATTACCCCAGTTGTTTTGTTTTTGTTTTTATTTCTCTTGCCATAGGGATCAAATATCATATGCACATACTGTTATTGCTGATCTTATATCTAAATCCTAATCCATTTAGACTTTATTTTTGTGTATGGAATTAGAAAGTGGCCAACTTCATTTCTTTTATGAAGAATGGCTTTTTTTTTTTTTTAAGATTTATTTATTTATGCTTATAGAACTGGGGTAGAAGCCAGAGGTGCAGGGGCAGTGGAGGAGTCACCAGAGACAGAGTGGGGAGCAGAATAGGCAGATCAACTGAAATCCACTTCTGTGGGAAGCAGCGGGCAGTAGAGGTCTGCCACGCCAAGTGGGTCAGCTCCCTGGCTGGGGATCAGGGATCGAACTCATGCTGCAGTGGCTTAGGAAGGAGAGCTTCATAGTGCTGTGCTTTAACTCGTTGTGCCACCAGGGTAAGCCTTTGAAGAATGTCTTTTACGATGGATTGGCTTTCCAGTTTTCCCACTACCATTTTTAGAGACTTAACCTTTTCCCCATTGTATGATTCTATCTGCTTCTTCATAGATTAGGTACTAATATACAGGTAGATTTATTTCTGGGTTTTTGTTTCTACCCTGTTGTACCAGGTACCCGTTTATATGCCAGTACTATATTATCCTCAGTGCTATTGCTTTGTAGTAAGTTTGAAACGAGGTAATGTTATACCTCTATTTCTCTCCTTTTTTCCCTTCAAGATTGCTTTTGAAATTCTAGACATTTTGTGGTTCCATATAAATTGCAATTTTTTTGGCTTCAGTTTCTTTGAAAAATATTTCTGGTATTTTCATGGAGACTGCATTAAATTTATATGTCATTTTAGGCAGTATAGTAACTTTTATTGTATAGATTCTCTCCATCTGCAAACATGGGCTCTCCTTTTCTTTCATTAAGCTGATACTTAAATCCTTTAAGAACACCTTGTAATTCCTGTTGTATATATTTTTACTCTCAGGTTAATTCTGAGATACTTAATTCTTTTTGAAGAAATTACATATGGAGTTAACTTTCTTAATTCTTTTTGCTTCGTTTACTGTTTGTGTATAACAAGGCTGTGGATATTCGTATGTTGATTTTGTAACCTGCCATTTTGCTGTATTCATCTATTCTAGCTTTTATGCTGGAATCTTTAGAATTTCCTATATGTGATAACATTATCTGTAAAGTTTTCACTTCTTTTCTAGCTTAGATTCTTTTCATTTCTGTTTTTGTATGATAGCTAGCTTTGACTGAAGCCTCTGATGCTAAATTAACCTCTGATAATAAGTTAAGCAGAGTTGGAAACAAGGGGCATCCTTGTCTAGTTCCTGATTTTAAGGGAAAAGCTTTCAGTTTTTTACCAGGAAATAGTATATTGACTATTAGTGATACTGGCCTTTATTATGATGAAGGTAAGTCCCTTCTATGCCTATCTTATTTAGAGTTTTTATCAAAATGAATGGTGAATGTTACGTATTTTTTCTGCATCTGTTGTTATTGTCAGATAATTTTTATCTTGATTACGGTATATATAATCCATGTGATTATACTGTTGAATTTGACTTGCTGGTATTTTGTGGACAATTTTTGTGTCAACATTCAGCAGGGTATTGGTCTGTAATTTTTTTTTTGTCATGCTGTCTTTATCTGGTATAGGAGTTAGGGTTATTTCGACATCATCAGATGTATTAGGAAGCATTCCTTGTATTTTTAAAAATAACTTGTGCAAGATGGACATTGTTTGAAAATTAGAAAAAATTCATTTGGAAAGCCTGTTCTGGGCTTTTGTTTGTGGAAAATTAATTCTTGTTTCAGTTTCCGTGCTTATGATCATGTTGTTCAACTGTTTCTTCTAGAGTTAGTCTTGGTAGCCTGTACTAATCTAGAAATTTGTTATCACAGCTATATTGACATGTAATTGCTCATAGTAATCTGTCATAGTCTTTTGCATTTTACTTTTTTTTTTTAAGATTTATTTATTTATGCATATGATACCAGAGTACAGGCCAGAGGCAGAGGCAATGAGAGGATTCACTAGAGACAGTGGGGAGCTGAACAGGCATATAGACAAAATACATTGTGGTGATTTCTGCTCTTTCATTTGTGATTGTTTTTTCTCTTTTTTTTTTTTTTTAAGTTTGTCTAGAGGTTTGTCTATTTTTGTCTTCTTAAAGAACCAAGTCTTAATTTCATAGATTATTTTGGGTATAGTCTTTTTTTTTTTAATCTCTGTTTCATTTATTTCTTATTTTTACTATTCTTTCTACTCATCTTGGGGTTTTTGTTTGTTCGTCCTGTTTTTCTATGTGGTTTAGGTATATATTAGGGTGTCTTTTGGGATTATTCTTGCTTTGTAAGATGGGCTGGTATTGCATTAGCCTTTACTTCATAAGATTGGTTTTGTTGTACCCTTAGATTTTGGTAGTTTGTATCCTCATTTTCATTCATCTTTAGGTATTTTTTGACTTCTGCCTTAACTTCCTCTATTATCTAATTGTTAATAAGCATACATTGTTTTGTCTTTTATGTATGAATACTTTGTCCTGTATTTTTTTTTCTCTTTTGTTTGATTTTTAACTATATGGCAATTTGGGTAGAGAAAGTACTGGGTATAACTTCTGTTTGTTGTGGGAAAAGGATATTCCTTTCTACAAAGGTTGCTAAAACAAGATACCCCATACTGAGGTGAGGTGGGGAGATCCTGACTACTGTATCATACAGTATGAAAAAAGCAAAATAGATCACAGACCTAAATATATGAGTGAAAACAACAGAGCAGTCTGCACTTTAGAAAACAACTTATTGTTTTCTCAAAGGTTAAATATGAGCTGCTACATAACCCAGCAATTCCACTCCCAGGTTTATTCTAAGAGAAATGAAAATGTATTGTACATACATATTATAAAGAAATATATAGTACATATTTACACAAAAACTGTACCTGTGCTCATAACAACATTTGAAAAAATATACAAGCATTATGAGTGGTATTCTGTAGATGCCTGTTAAGCGTGGTCATTTAAAGCTTATTTTTATTCTTTGTCATGTTCAGCTGTCATTGTATTATTGTGTTGCCTTTATGTCTCTGTAGTTACTCATTGTCTTATGTATCTCACAAAATACTTAAGTGCATATGAATATAATTTTTATTTCTCCTGTTTGTACTAGGCTCTTAATCATGATACAGTGTCCATCTGTCTACTGTCTTTTTAAATTTTATTTATTTATTTTAAAGATTTTATTTATACTATAGAACTGGGGTGCAGGCCAGAGGTTGGTGGGTGAGAGGATTCACCAGTGACATAGTGGGGAGCAGGACAGGCAGATCTACTGAAATACACTGCCGAGGAGAGCAGCAGGCGGGTCAGAAGAGGTCTGCCATGCTATGTGGGTCAGCTCCCTGGCTGGGGATTGAACTTGTGCTGCAGTGGCTTTGGAGCGCTTCATAATGCAGTGCTTTAACCTGTTGCGTCACCAGGGAGAGCCCATATTTTATTTATATTTAAAGATTTATTTATACATATAAGAGCTGGGATGTAGGCCAGAAGTTTGGGAGGTGTGTGAGAGAGGATTCACCAGACGGAGTGGGGAACAGAATAGGTAGATGTTACTGAAATACACTGTTAAGGGGAGTAGCAACTAAGACAGGAGAGGTCTGTTATGCCATATATGGGTTAGTTACCTCCCTGGTCAGGGCTTGAATTCAGTCTGTCATGATAACACTGAGACTTACTCCCACCATAGAAGCCCCTCTTGGTTTATTTTTTTCCATTGCTATTTGTTTGTATGGCTCTTTCATCCTTTAGGTTAAGTGTGTGCTTGTCTTTGTTGGTAAATGGGTTTGTAAATGTGAGAAGGTTGGATTGTTTTGAAAACCATGCTCTACATGCCTTTTGACTAGTAAATTCAGGTCATTTGTATTAGTGATTATTAATACATAAATGCTCATTGCCATTTTGGTTTTTTTCAAAGTCTTCCTTTTATGCTGGTTTGGGCTCCATTTCCTTGTCTTATGTGTTGCTTCTGTTAGTTTTTGTTTAAAGGTTTGGCTGTGGTTCATATATGATCAGTTTTTATGCTCCTTTTGGACAGTCTGATCTCTAGTTTTAAGAGGCCACATTACCCATTCTGTAACTTCTCTGTGTTATCATTTAGGAGTCTGTTACCTCTGTGCTGTTTTTATAATAGCCCCTTTTATTTGAGGCTTGGTGTTGATAGATTCTTTTAAGTTTTTGCTTTCCAATGAAACTCCTTATTCTTCCTTTGTCTTCAGTGCTAGTCTTACAGGGTAAAGGGTTTTAGCCTGAATGTCTTCTTTAATTTAAATAGCTCTTGCCAATCCTTTTGTGCTTTTAATGTTTCTGCTTGGTATTCCCTTATAGGTTACCTTTTTTCTCTTAATGTTTTTAGTATTTTGTCCTTATCAGTGGCATTCAACAGCTTCACTTTATGTCTTGGTGTTTGTCCTTTCGGTGGCATTTTGTTGGAACTCTTTGGGTCTCTTGGATCACATCTGTTTTATTTCCCAGATTTAGATTGTTGTCAGCAGCTCTTTCTTTAAATAAATTCTGTCTGCTTCTGTCTTTCTTTTCTCCTTCTGGGATCCCATGATACGGGTGTTACTTCTCTTTAGTTTACCCCAGAGGAGTTTTACATTTACATAATTTTCATTTTTTAAATTCTTTTCCCCTGTATGTTATCCTGTTTGTGTCTTCTCCAACATTGTGCTCATTCTCTTCATTTCTCAAATTTGTGTTGATATTCTTGATTGTGTTTTGTAATTCAGTTAAAACATTTCAGTTATACTATAGTATAATATTAAGTGTAGTATTTCTCCTTTGCATCTGATTGTCTCATATTTTCTTGGTTTTTATTCTGTTGTGTTTTTCCATCCTCTTTTTTGTTAGTTCAGTAAGCATTCTTCCGTTACCTTTAATTACTTTTCAGTTATAGTTCACATACCTGCTTTGAAACTCCTATAACATTTTTTTAGTTCCAGCATTTGTGATATATTCTTCTTTCTTTTCTTTATAGCTTTTATGGGTTGTGATGAGGATAGGCTTTCAAATTATTAGCTTTCCACCTCTTGAAGTAATTGGAGAACTGGTACCAGTCAGTGAAGGGTAATAGGAAGGGGTAACAAGTAGGATCACCGCTAGTGGGTGTCAGGGATCAAGTTTGTTATTATGCTCTGGGAGCCAGAGTTCTATGGTGAGGATCTACAATGCTCTCCTCCTCTAGGCCAGCTCCTCAGTTTTAGTGTCTCTTTTTGTCTCCTGTCATCTTCTACCTCTAGACTATTTTTGAACACGAGATGCAGGCCTGGATGCTGGGTTGTAGTTGATTCGGTGTTAGAGTATGAGAGTTGTTCTCAGCACAGAATCATATCCCAATGTGTTTGCTCCTGTTAGAGCAGGCTCTTGAAGTCTGGTTTATGCTAGTGTGCATTTGTTGTCTTGAGTTTAGCCTGAGGATGGAAGTGGCAGGTGTTTTGAATAACCCAGCCTTAACTTTGCGTACTAACCTTGTCTATGATGACACACAGGTGATGGGACATGTGGTTCATGTTCCAGCTATTTTTTGAGAACAGCCTGCTCAAGCCAGTACCCCTTACTCTGTGTCCTTGCTCCTGTGACTACCTAGTCATGTACCTTCTATTTTGGGTACCAATTTTGTGTACCCCTTTAAATAATATATCGCTAGGTCTTAAAAATCCCCAGTGTTGGTATACTCCTGAATCAGCAACTGCTTGAAGTACTACATAGCTGTGCCCCTCCCTCTTGTGGATTATACTGCCTTGTTACCAATATAAATGCAATTTAAAGATTTTCTTACATCTTCTGCTGCACTGTTGCTCCTAGGGTACAGTTGTCCATTTTCCTTTCAGGAGTTTTTGGCTGTATTCTGCTGCAATCTATTGATAGTTGCGAGTATTTGGAAGAGGGAAACTTGGTGTCTTTACTTTGCTGCCCTCTTGCTGGACTCTGCTCTCTGGATGGATTCATGGTAGAGGTGGATAAGTTATATGTTGTCTGGCTGTTTTAGACAGGATCTGTGTCTTGGAGATTACCTGTTTTTTATTAGTTTTTCTGCCCTTCTTTTATTGTTTTCATCAGCTTCTGATCTCCTGTCATGAACCTGTTCTTTTTTATGGGTATAGTGCCCATGGAGACTTGCACGAGGTGGGAACTCTCCTGTGACGGGGTGGAGTTGCTGTTCTTGTAGCTTCCTAAATCCTAAACAGAAGCAGAAGCAGCCTGTTAATTGCTGCTTAATACCCTTATTTGCTAATTCTTTCATCTCTGTCATCTCTGAGTCTGTTTCTACTGAGTGATTTTTCTCTTGCTTACTTTACAGATTTTCATGCTTATTTATATGTGTGGTACATTTGGTTCAATATTATATGCTGTATACTAGATTATTGGATATTAGATCCTATTATATTACTTTAAACCTGGGTGTTTTTACTGGCATCCAGTTAAGTTACTTATAAATAACTTAGATCCTTTTGAGGTTTGTTTCTAAGCTCTTTTAGGGTATGTTTAGAGTGGCTTTTATTCTAGAATTTAACCCCACTGGAGGTCTTTCTGGAGTGAAGTTCTGACTGGAGAGAAGTCAAATGAATCCAGGTGCTGTTTGAACTCTACAAATAGTTTATCTTATAACTCCCCTAGTAAGTTTTTTATTCAAATTGTCATACTGCCAAAATTAAAAGGAATCCAGTGGAGCTTTCTGGAGCCTTGTTTCTTTTCCGCTCTTTTTTATTGGCTTTGGTTTCCTTGAATACTAGTATCTGTTTCCTTAACTCTGTAAGGTTTAACTCTGTAACTTTATTTAGATGGCTCTGTCTGATTCACAATTCAGGAGTTGCTTCCAGGCAGAAAACCTTGATTATTGTATGACTCATCTTGTTACCTTTTCTCAGAGATCATGGTTCTTTTTTTCAAGATTTATTTATATATGCATACAAGAACTGGGGTACAGGCCAGAGGTGCGGGGGTAAGAGGATTCACCAGAGACAGTGGGGAGCAGAACAGGCAGACTGACTGAAATATACTGCTGATGGGAGCAGTGGGCAGGGCAGGAGAGATCTGCCACACCCTGTGGGTCACTTCCCTAGCCAGGAATCCAACTCATGGTGCAGTGGCTACAGAGAGCTTCATATTGCTGCACTTTATTTAACCCATTGTGCCACCAAGGAGGGCCCAGATTATAGTTCTTAACTGCCTGTTTTGTTGTCCCGTGTCTAAAAACAATTGTTTCCTATAATATGTATAGCTTAGGTGTTTACAGTAGGAGGTTAATTACAGGCCATCCAGAAATTCCCAGATTATCCTGTAACAATATTTTTATTTAGAGATAATTCAATTAAAACTTGATTTTTAATTATTCTTGGCTTTAGAAGACCTATCAGTGGAACTCTTCTTCACACAGTAGAATAAAATCAGTTCCAGATGCATTAAGGACTTAAATAGCAAAATAAAATTTTAAAATCTTTTAGAAAATATAGATGAATAGCTTTTTTTTTTAATGTATCTTTTCTTTCTTTTTTTTTTTTTTAAAGATATTTATTTATGCACACAGAACTGAGGTACAGGTCAGAGGTGTGGGGCGGTGAGAGGATTCACCAGAGAGAGTGGGAAGCAGAACAGGCTGACTGATGAAGTACACTGCTGAAGGGAACAGGCGGGTCAGGAGAGGTCTGCCGTGCCATGTGGATCATGACCATGTGGATCACCTCCGGGGTGGGGATTGAACTCATGCTGAAGCGAGCTTCTTAGTGCTGTGTTTTAACCCGCTGCGCCACCAGGGAGGGTCCCAAGATGAATAGCTTTTAGCTCCTAGGGATTGAAAAAAATGTTTCTGAAGACACAAAGTATTGGTTATAAAAATGGTAAATATTTAAAATTATGACTTTTCAAAATTCAAGATGCTTAAATAAATTAAAAAGACAAATGACACAAGAAGTTATTTAACATACATACAAACAAATGAAAAAGATAGTGTCAAAAACATACAAAGTTATTTGAGTATCTTTGTTGCCTTTATGCTTCTTTTTCTTTCCAAGTGAGAGCCTAAGGACTTCAACATTTGGGTAGAACCACTTGTTAAAGGATCTCATAGATTTTATCCAGAAATTGACAGAGGGTTGTAGCTTTGTTTGCTATCAAAAGCAGTTTGTTGATGGCAGATATATCCTTTTAAAAATTAATTTTTCAGATAAAAACAGGGTTAATTGGAATAATGGCACTGGAAACACTTTGCTGGTCGTAATGGAAATTGAATATTCATTAAGATTAGTAGCATGAACCAATTCAATGTCTATTTGACATTTGGAAGCTGAACTTTGGTGATAATGCCATGGCAAATTGTCATTCTGCTTTTTCCTAATCACTTCTGCATTCACTAATTTAAAGAAGATTCTCCTCTGTGTATTCAATAGTATAACTGCTGTTATTAGAAGTTAGAGAAAATGAGATTTTAACTTTCAAATAATATGTGGAATGAGATTTTACAATTTACAAGCTTTAAAAATCTATAGATGGGGTTAAGGAAGCAACAAAAGAAATCTCTACTATTTGAGATTTGTTTTTGCTATCAAAATATAGAGCCCAGGTATTACTGTAATTACTGTCCATAGTGGTTTGTGCTCATTATAAGACAATCAGATTACATCATCTCCTGACATTCCATAGAATTGAGGTCATAAAGATAGACAAAGAAATTAACATGGCTTGAATTTTCAACATTCACATATTATAAAATATAAATTATTTCAAAGCTGAATATTAAAATTGATTTGTGAATCTAGAATAATTGATAAGATAATCTATCCCTTCTCTCTTAGAGTGTAACTCCTTGAAGAGGTACTGAAACTTGTGCTGACTTTGCAATCTGAACATTCCAACTTGTATGTTACATGGTCATTTGGAGTAATCTTTAAAATCAGCATACCTTAACAAAATTAGACTAACTTTATTTAATGTCATTTATGAACCAATCAACCTGAAGGTTTAAATTTAAGTGGAAAGATCCCAGAAGAACTGCCTGTTTTGATATCTTAACTTCCTATTAGACTGTTTCCCTTTAAATTCAGAGAAAATATTTTCTGGTGGATATTCTCATTTGTCATGAACGATCATTTCTTATGGACTGTAGACCTAAGTGATATTTAGGCAAAGGACCTCAATATAGACGATGTGGATGAGTCATTTTTGTTTGTTCATCAAACAAGTGCTAGTGGATCTTGATTAGTTTTAACACAAGTGAAGAACAAGCAGTCTTGTTGTGAGCTCTTTTTGTGTGATTCTCATTTGTTCAATGTAGTTAATTTAAAAATGTTTTGGCACTCATGGAAGCCATTTCTACATTAAAATTGCTGAACTGTCATGCATCACATATGTATTTTTTTTTGTTATCACTGACTGAACAGGGTCAGGGCAAGATGTAGGTGAGAGGTAAATTGACAATTCTCACTTTATGAAGAAACTGAGAGTTCACTTAATTTTTAGGGCTTCTTGTTGAAATTGTCACAAGAACCTCTCAGATAGTAGGGTTCTTGTTCTACCCTAGGAAAGGTTTTATAAGAATCACTGAAGTGGGCCCTCCCTAGTGGTGCAGTGGGTTAAAACGCAGAGCTGCAGGCACTTCAGTGTGAGTTCAGTCCCCACCCTGGAGGTGACTGTATGGCACAGCAGACCTTTCCTGTCTCACCCGCTCCTCCCCTCAGCATTGTGCAGTGTCCTTCGTCAATCTACCCTTTCTGCTTTCCATTCTGTCTCTGGTGAATCCTTTCACTGCCCCTGTACCTCTGGCCTGTACCCCAGTTCTGTATGCATAAATAAATAAATCTTTAAAAGAAAAAAGAAAAAACCTATTTAAAAAAATCACTGAAGTGACAGTCCTTGAAGAAATGTAGTCAATAGTCTTTTGGAACACTATCACAAACATATTCTATTCTTCCTTGGAAAAAGATGTTGGAGAATATCTTTGGACCAGCATTGCCACAGACTAGTTTCACCTCCCTTTTTCCTTCCTTTTTTCCTTTTGTGAGACACTCAGGCTGACTTTATAATAATGATAACTTTGTGGACTTGGATTTAGGCAAAGCAAGGGTGATGCTATTGGGAAGTTTGGAAAGTTAATTTTGAGAACTATTCAAGACCAGATTGACATGAAAAAGCCTCTGCCCATAGAAGAATGTATGGTCCTTTTTCAGGGGAAAACCATTTTCCTTCCTACGCTTTTGTACTTCAAAAGGCAATGATGGGAATACTTGGTAATGTGTAATTCATTACAGACACTTAAAAATTTGAGCAATAATCAAAAGAAGAAAACTCATCGATCAAAATTATACACATCCCTGGAGTCTATTTAATAATGGCTAGAGGCTTTGCTTTTAATTAAGGAAGGAATTATAGGAGGAGACTGGTGGCAGAAAAGTTTTGAATGAATAGATTACTTCATTTTTGCTTTAATTCACACTTGCTAAATCACAAAAGATGGGAAAGATTTCTTGTGCTTGAAGGAAAGGTGTTGACTAGTGCATTCAAATTAATTTGAATTAAGTGATCTGTTTTTTATACATTTAAAATTCTGAATGATTTTTGAAAAGGCAGTTAAATTTTTTTCTATCTGTATTATGTTCTGAGAATACAGAGTAACTGTACTTTTTACTATTTTGGATTACACATTCTGCCATATTTCTTTATAGGGCACATATACAAGAAATACAAATACATGTTTTCCTTTCTTCAATGCATGTTTATCAAGTACCTACAATTTGTCAGACTCTTCTAGAAGCTTAGCATACACCTGTAACTAACTACTAGGCAGACATTTCTTCCTGTTTCTTCATGAGGATTATTTACTCCTCATTCTTATAAGCCCTTAGAATACATTTCTTTCTCAAATTTTTGTTAACCTTTAATGATGGAAGGGACAAGAACAAAACTAGGAACTTCAAGAAACTAGCTTTTACAAAAATATCTATTTGCTAATGAAAATCACCATTATTAAATTATTCAGACCCTTTTCTTTGGAATTAATTTTAGAGCCAGTATGGGCCATATATAAATAGCAGTCACATTGCTACATAATTCCAACTTTGTACATTGCTCTCCAAATTTGTTCATTCACTATATTTACCACGCTCATTCACTATGTTTACCATGTTGATTTCGAATGACTTAACATTCTGAGAATAAAATCCACTGTTAAAAGCTAGTAATTGCCTTTGAAGTCTTAAAAACTGTGTTGGAAGTAATTTTACTAGTAAAAATAAAATCATGGGCCCATTGAAAGGACCAGCCCTACAAGAGAGTACATGTATCTTCCGCCATGTTTATTAAAAGTAAGTCTTGCTTTACAGTGACTTTGAACATGTACTCTGTTAAGAGCATAGCAGAAAACACTTAGCTGTTATCAACCTGGTGTGGATTTAGATGATTATGTGATTTAATTGTGGTAAGTAACTTTGTTTTTCTGTTTGCTTTTTTCCTTCACCAGGTATACAACGTTTACATGGCAGGGAGACAGTTGTGTTCTAAGCGGTACCGGGAGTTTGCCATTCTCCATCAGAATCTGAAGAGAGAGTTTGCCAATTTTACCTTTCCCCGACTTCCAGGGAAGTGGCCATTCTCTTTATCAGAACAGCAATTAGATGCCCGGCGTCGGGGGTTGGAAGAATATCTAGAAAAAGGTAAACTAGCTTATTAAACTGTACTATCCTGTGTAGAAATAGTGTACATGTAAATACTGCAACTTTAAATTGTACAAGTGTCCTGTACTCATTAGTAGAAGTCAAGTTTCTTACATAGTTTTGAAACCCAGACTAAAATATCCAATACATTAATTAGTAGCCTGGTGTATTGGCTTACTGAACACCTAATAACAACAGAAAAATGCATAATTACTTTTTGATGCTTTATGGACCTTTATTTATAGGGTTATATTATTTGTCAGCAAGTACAAAGGGCTGCACTGATTTGGGAATTAGGTGGCAGTTAAGATATTTTTAATAAAGTGATTCTAAGTTCATTGTCATATCCTACATGAAAATGTTTTTGTTCTACTTACAAGTGTGAATGGATAGGTTTGCTGAAGTGTGGGTAATCTAAAATTCACTTGTTCTAAACCAGTTACATGCACAAGTATTGAAACTTACTTGTTACTTCAGCACTTACAATACTTTTAAGAGTCTGTGAATAAAAATGCTGAAACATATGGTTACTTCTGAAGATGGTCAAAATGACAGATCACTCTGGAAAAGATAATATAATTTGCAGGTTGTGCAATAGAATTTTCATTAAAATACTAGTTTAATAGAATAATGGTCTTGTGTATATTTGGTAATTCTGTGTCCTTGTATAAGAACGAATTGACCTAGTTGAATTTTTTAGAACTTTGGTACAGAGCTTTATCCCTGAAGAAAAAAAAAAAAACCACTTCCCTAATAGAAGGTCGTGAAACTTCCTCTTCTGTTTTTAGCTTTTTTCTAACATGGAATGGCCTCTAAACACAGCCCATGGGAAATGAAAAAGGTTATGATTTTTTTTTTAATCAAATGAAGTAAAATCACCAGTGTCATTTACCACTCTCATGAGAATATCAGGAAATTAACTTCCTTAGGTTTGGACAATTAGCTACCTACCTGCCTGCTTTCTTCTCTTCCTTTTAAAAGGGGGTGGGTAAGGGTAGGTTGTTGTTTTGAAGCTGAAGCCATTGAGGTGAAAGGATGTGCTCAGCTTAATGCTTAATTACCTTCCCATATTTTTCTCAAGCGGTTTTAAATGCTAAGGTGCTCTAACAGGCCTTTTCCTAAACTAAAATAGATAGTTTCGCCTTTGTATTTCAGTTTTGTGCTTGCTTTATTTTTAATTGACCATATCTTGCTGTATTGATCAGCTTAATAGTTCACACACACCTGCGAAGTTAGATTTATTTCTCTCTTCAGGGACTTCATTTGAGTATGTTTATTATTTTTAACAAGCTACATCTTCATGCTTCTTGCTCCACTATCCTACATTTATATGAATATTTGTTGTACCTTAAAATGTACTTGAGGGCTGGCATTCTCGCTTGCTCGCTACTGAGTATTTACACTTATACACCTTAATGCATATTCTTGACTTTACATTATTGATTTTAGGGCCTCATGCCAAATTTTTCTTTGTTTTCCGTAGTATGCTCTATACGAGTTATTGGTGAGAGTGACATCATGCAAGAATTTCTATCAGAATCAGACGAGGTGGGTAAATACCTCCTACCTCTTGATTTCTTATGCAAAAAATAAGTCAATTATGAATTGAATTACCGTAAAATCTCCATTGTTTTTCTGTCTTTTCATGTGTATCTTGCTTATTATTATTCAATACCTCGTGCTCAGTTCACCTTCTCTTTGAAGTCTTTACTAGTACTTAAGTCATCAATTTTTCATTGCACGAAGAACTGTTTTCTCTTACTGTTACCATTCTCTAATTTTTTATATATTTAATCAAACTTATCATTGAATAGTTTCCGCTTACTGGACTGTGAGCTATTTGAAAAGCAGTATATTTTTTTCAGCTTTATCTAGGTGTAATTGACAACTAGGATTTGATGTGTATAATTTGCTATTTATAGATATGTAAACATTGTGAAATGACCACCATAACTAAGCTAATTAATGTATCCTGTTGTTGTACATAGTTGCCATTTTTCTTCCTTTCTGCCTGCCTTCCTTCCCTTTTTTCAGTGTGGTGAGATCTGCCCTTCTAGGAAGTTTCAAGAATACAGTATAGTATTGCCTCTGTAGTCACTGCACTATATATATATATTTTTTTTTTTTTTTTTCTTAAAGATTCATTTATTTATGCGAACAAGAGCTGAGGTACAGGCCAGAGGTGTGGGGCAGGAGGGTAAGAGGATTCACCAGAGTTGGAGTGGGGAGCAAAACAAGCAGATTGACAAAATACACTGCTGAGGGGAACAGCGGGTAGGACAGGAGAGATCTGCCGAGCAGGTGGGTCACCTCCCTTGGCTGTCATCAAACTTGTGCTGAAGCAGCTGCCGCTAGCTTCATAGTGCTGCACTCTGGCCCATTGCGCCACTGGGGAGGATCCTTACTATATTTTTTAGACCTCTAAAACAAGAGCTAAATCATGGTTTGGTTTTTTTTTAACATTTTTTAAATGACGAATATAATCGTTTATTTTTACATCATTTTTGTGCATTTTTCCATCTCAGTTGTAATCCCCTTGGGCTTCCAATCACCAAATCACCTATGTGCCATCACCATAGTCCAGTACATTTCCCTTCCCCCACTATTTTTGATCCCATTCCCCACTCCACCCCCATAAAATGTCTCTGGTGCATAGTTGTTCATTATTATTATTATTTTCCCTGTGGTCCTTTATACTCCTGCTATGAGTGAAACAATCCAGTATTTTTCCTTTTCTTTCTGGCTTATTTCACTGAGCATGACCTTTTCCAGCTCCATCCATGTTGCTGCAAAAGGCGTGTGTTTATTTATTTATTTATTTTGGTTGCTGAGTAATATTCCATTTGGTTGCTATGTATATGTACCTCATCTTATTAAACCAGTCACCCACTTTTGGGCATTTGGGTTGTTTCCATGTCTTTCCAATTGTAAATAAAGCAGCAATAAACATGGGAGTGCAGGTATCTTTTTGAATCAGTGTTTTTGTATCTGTTGGGTAGATAACTAGGAGTGGGATTGCTGGGTCATATGGAAGCTCCATGTTTAATCATGGTTATTTTTTTTTAAAAGATTTATTTATTTGTGCATACAGAACTGGGGTACAGGCCAGAGGTTCAGGGGTGGTGAGAGGCTTCACCAGAGACAGAGTAGGGAACAAAACAGGCAGATCGACGAAGTACACTGCTGAGGGGCGCAGTGGGCGGGTCAGGAGAGGTCTGCCACACCATGTGGTCACCTCTGGGACAGGTGGGAATCGAACTCATGTGGAAGCGGCTGTAGATTCTCAATGCTGTGCTTTAACCCACTGCACCACCAGGGAGGGCCTAATCATGGTCTAACATTTTACTACAATGTCAAGCACATTGGAGGTGCTTAATAAAAACTGATTTGAATAAGAAAAATATATATAATGCTAGTATATTAAATAATGTTACCCACTAATTAGATACATGTTTTATTTTCTCAAATAGATTAATTCTTTTACAAATAGAAGCTTATAATTAATTCATACGTGGTTTTAGGTGATGAATAGTGCTTTATTTATTTATTTATTTGAGATTTGTTTATGCATACAAAAGCTGGGGTCTAGGCCAGAGGTGCAGAGAAGGGACTTGGTGAGAGTAGGGAGCAGAATATGTGGATCCACTGAAACACACTGTTGAGGGGAGCAATGAGTAAGACAGGAGAGGTCTGTTGTGCCATGTGGGTCAGCTTGAGCCTGGGGATCAAACTTGAGCTCCAGTGTCTGATGGTAGCTTCATAGTGTGGAAATTTAACTCCTTGTCCCACCAGGGAGACCTGAATAGTACTTATTTTAAAGTGGTAAACGAAGAAGAATCTGTTCCCAAATAAATTTTCCTTTGTAATAAAAATTACAAGAGAAGGATTCTTTAGGTTAAGAATTGTTTGCTCTTTGCTAAAAGAAAATTAGGCATCAGAATCACAGACTTCTGAGTTTTATATATTTTCTGTTTCTAAAGTTGCCATTATTTCAGGTGCAGAAGGGAACTAGACTACTACTGCATAAGCCAATTTACATGTCTCACCATTTAAAGTCAGAGAACATTTGTTGAAACTACTGCTTTCAGTTATTTCCTTTTTTCATTTATGATTCGGAGTTTTGGAAGTAAGCCAAAAGTCTCATCTGTGCTTGACCTATACTGCTTCATGCAAGTTTTCTGTTTTGAAGTGTAATAGAACTTCAGCATGTTTCTTTTCTTCCTGATCATCAACCTGAAAGGTTAACTTTTGCTGCAACCTAATATCAACTCTGTGACTGATGTAAATGTATTGACTTTTAAAATATCTTTTTCTCCCCTTTTCTTCGGAACTCACTTTCTCTGGCATAGCATGGGATGTTATTTAGCTAAGCATGTTATGTGGAGAGTGATATATTGAACCATAAATTCTTTCTCTGTGTCTTTTCCCCCAGAACTACAATGGTGTGTCCGACGTAGAACTGAGAGTAGCATTACCAGATGGAACAACAGTTACAGTCAGGGTTAAAAAGAACAGCACTACAGACCAAGTATATCAGGTAAATTAAGCTTGAACAAGTAGGCTTGACTTTTGGTTGGCTTAAAAATTAAGCAAGATTCATTGAGGTAATCCATATAAAGTGCTTGCAGTATCTATTTGATATAACACTATAATTTAGTTAATGTAAACCATTGTTGTTGAGGTTGTTATTGTTTATCTGAAAATACTATGTCCTCCTTGAAAGATACAATAAATATCCCAGGTTATGATTATCATGCCCCCCTTAAAAAAGACTTTGTGATATACAGAATACCACTGTGAACCTCCATCTATTCACTCATACATAGTGATTATCAAGATTTTGCCATACTTGCATTGTCTCCTTTTTTCCTTTGTTTAAATTTTTTTTTTAAAGATTTATTTGTGCATACAGAACTGGGGTACAGGCCAGAGACTCAGGGGTGGCGAAAGACTTCACCAGAGACAGAGTGGGAAGCAAAACAGGCAGATCGACAAAGTACACTGTTAAGGGGAGCAGTGGGCGGGTCAGGAGAGGTCTGCCACACCATGTGGTCACCTCCGGGGCAGGCAGGAATTGAACTCATGCGGAAGTGGTTTCAGCTTCTTAGTGTAGTACTTTAACCCGCTGCGCCACCAGGGAGGGCCTGTTTAAATATTTTAAGGCAATTTGTGTTATTGGACCTGGTAGATATTTCGGTAAACTTCTCTAAAATATATGGACTTTCTTCTTGTATAAGCACAAAGCCATTCTCAAACCTAAAAAATAAACAGTATTTCTTGGTATTAACTAATAAATCCAGCCACATTTCCCCAGTTGTCTGAAACTGTGTTTTGGTAGTTGGTTTGTTATATGTCTGGATCTAAACAACGTACTTATATCACATTTAGTTCTTAGGTCCTTTTTATTTTTTTAGATTTACTTATTTATGCATGTAAGATCTGGGGTCTAGGCCAGAGGTGCAAGGGGCAAGACAGGAGAGGTCTGCTGCACCATATGTGTCAGCTTCTGTCTGGGGGATCAGATAGAACTCACGCTTCAGTGGCTGGTGATAGCTTGATAGTGCTGAGATTTAAACCCTGTGCCACCAGGGAAGCCCTCTTAATGTTTGTTTTGATACAGGGTAGTATCCTTTCCCATTCCCAACTTTTATTTTTCCATGTTATTTATTCCAGTAGTTGATGTGTATATTATGGAATGTCCCATATTCTGAATTTATTGTTCGTTCCTTTACCTGTTTGTGTAATTTTGTTTTTTTGTCTGCTCTTTTCAATGAATGATTTTTGCTGTAGAGTCAGATTTTTGATAATTAGTGCTTTTCATAATCAGTGCACTGTACTAATACTAATAGTGCTTTTTACAATACCTGCTTACCACCTCTGCTAATACTAAGATTAATCATTATGTTCAGATGGTGATAACCTTATCTTCCTATTGTAAAATTCCTTCTCTTTTACCAAATGAATCTTTAAAAAGATTTGTTTATTAATGCATACAAGAACTAAGGTACAGGCTAGATGTGTTAGGGTGAGAGGGTTCACCAAAGACAGTAGGGAGCGAAACACACAGATTGAGTGCAATACACTGCTGACAGGAGCAGCAGGTGAGTCAGGAGAGGTCTGGTGAGCCACGTGGGTCACCTCCCTGGCCAGGGATTGAACTCATGCTGCAGTGGCTATGGACAACTTCATAGCACACTGCACTTCAACCCATTGTGCCACTGGGAAGGGCCAGTGTTTACCAAATGAATTTATCAATGTTTTCCATCTTAACTAGTAATTTCATTAAGGGTTGCAAAGTAATGGTTTTCTAATTCTGTCATTTCTTCACATTAATAACTAGAGTTCTGTAAGTAACTTTCTCATATCAAGTAAGCCTGTGTAGTTATTTTGAAATATAGTTTATAGGAAAGGGAGTATAAAATTTTCATTTTTTTTATTGCCAGTTTTCAGAGTTAAGAATTAGTTCAAGTATTACGTATGATTTTAGATGTCTAATATTATGAAATCACTGGCATATGTTCTGGATGTTTAAATTTTCCCATCTTTGATATGGCAACTCTTATATGTTTGCTTTTCTATCTTTGAGTGCAACCCACTTGTTAATGATCACATCCTTGCTTTTAGTGCCACAATATAGGCCTAATATAGGCCCAGTCATTCGCCCTAAGACTTCTGGTTCTTTTCAGTGGCAAATAATTAAAGATGATTTGGGTGCTGGGTTTAATCATCGCTGTCAGGTCTTTCATTGATCTTTTCGTTCTGATTTTAATTAAGAGTTTAAAGGACACCAATAGATTTCTGAATATTAAAACTTACTTCTCCTTTGTAGTAAACAAAAAACCTTTCCCTCATGCATTTACTCTTGTATTATATACAATGGCAAAGGATATGTGCAAGGTCTGAAATGAAGTATTTCTGAAATTACAATGTGACGTGTTGTATAGTATATATTATACATAATATCATTTATTTTATAGTTTACTAATGTTTTATTTCCTTGTTTTCCACCCAATATTTCTTTAGCAAGACCTAATTTCTTTTCACTTTTCTCCTCACCATGTTATGAGTCTTGTGGCTATAAACTTTTCAGACTTCATCCTGTTCAGCAGTCTAGCATAGTGACTTAGAACTCTTTAATTTTTAGTTACTGTGTCTTATCGGGGTAAATATAGGTCTGATATGTGAACAGATGTGGGAGGTATATAACCATATTTTTATTGATACACAAATATTCTACAATTTTATCCTATTCAATTAATACTTGTGTTGGAATTGAGCTTGAAAGCAGATTTTGGTATCACTAGGTAGTGTCTTGTTTGCTTTGTGTTTTATTGTTGTTATTTGATATGTAATTTCAGTTTTTTGTTTATTTGCACCAAGGGGTCCTTCATTTTCCTTTTATTTGTCATGTTAGGATCTTAGCTCCCAGAGAGAAAACTGATTCTTATTTAAAAAATCTCTTTTAACCCAACATTTTGCTATTGTCATGTAGATACTGATGATGGTAATTCTTAGGAAGTAGAGGTTCCTTGGATCATCTGAAAAAATACACAAGAATATTTTGTGAAGTGTGAATGACATTGACAAGTAGTATTTTTTTTTAATTTTTTATCTTTTTTTTAAAAAAGATTTTATTTTATTTATACATATAACGATTGGGGTCTAGGCCAAAGGTGTGAGGGCTTGGGGGGGGTGAGAGGATTCACCAGAGACAGAGTGGGGAGCAGAATAGGTGGATCTACTGAAATACACTCTGAGGGAAGCATCAGATGAGCTAGGAGAAGTCTGCTGAGCCATGTGAGTAAGCTCCCTGGCCAGGAATCAAACTCACATCCCAGTGACTGGCTGTAGCTTGATGCCTCTGAGACTTTAACTCCTGCCTCACCAGGAAAGCCTGACAAATAGTATTTTAAGTTCAAGAGCCAAAATAGTAGATCTTATATATTAACAACCCATATGAAATGTAGGCTGAATGTGTGAGCCTGTATATTTTAAGATTTTTTTCCCTTAGGATCTGTAGCTCTTAAGCACATTTTTTAAAAGATTTTAAAAAAAAATATTTATGCATATAAGACCTGGGGTCTAAGCTAGTGGTGTATGGGAGAAGGATATAATTCACCAGAAACAGAGTGGGGAGCAGAACAAGCAGATCTACTAAAATACACTGCTGAGGAGAGGAGCAGTGGGGGAGACAGGAGATGTCTGCTGCCCCATGTGGGTCAGCTCCCTGGCTGGGGATCTAACTCAGGTTGCACTGGCAGTAGCATGATAGCACTGAGACTTAATCCCCCACCATTAAGGAGGCCCCAGGTAAGCACATTTATTGTAAATGCTGTTTAAAAAGACTCTTGAGGGATGAAGTCCTACTTCTGCTGATCAGCTTGAATTGGAGGGGAGAAACTCATATTTAGAGTTTATAACTGTTTGAGTCAAATACAGACTTTGCTCTTTATTTAACACATAACATGTACAAGTATATGCACACATACATACAAAGAAACATAACTAAGAATAATTAATTTTTGTGATACCAACAGGGCACAACCCGTTCTCTTTTCCTTCCCCTTCCACATGCTTACATGTTTGTTTTCCCACAGCATTGTCTGATTTATTTCCCCCAAAACTAATCTATCTTATTTATACTTCAGGCTATTGCAGCAAAGGTTGGCATGGACAGTACGACAGTGAATTATTTTGCCTTATTTGAAGTGATCAATCATTCCTTTGGTAAGTTTTGTTTAGAGGTATCTTATGCTAAAACTGTCAAAATGAAGTTCTTAGAAGTTATCAGGTTGAACCAATTTGCCTAGAGAAGTGCTTGAAGGTAAGGGGAGGGCACACTTGTGGACTGTCTCCAACAAGCAGGCCAGGAAAATCTCATCAAGCCCAAGTCAAAGTCTGACAACTGTTGACCCTTTTTGTCATTTGTAAGTATAAGCTATATAAACTCAGTAGGTCATTTCATGAGGTTCTTTTACCTCAGAGGTTCAGAATTAATCTATTTCTTTGAAACAATCTTAAAAAGAGGAAATGTTCTACTTAGCCACAACTTTAGTGTGCTTTATGTTTTGTGTCAATTTTTGAATTATTGGTTATAGCAGATTACAAAATCAATGTACATAATCCATGACTTTTTATATGCAACAACAAACAAGAAGCAAATGTAATTAATTCCATTTATATAAAGTTACTTCAAAAAGAGCTAAATACTTGGGATCCAACCGAACAAAAGAGGTAAAAGAGCTATCACACAAGAACTACACGCTGTTATTAAAGGACTTAGTTGCATAAGGAGATGGAAGGATATCCCATGCTCATGGATGGAGGGGTACAGTGTATCAATATAATTGAAAATCTGTCTTACCTAAAATGATACACAAATTTGCTGTAATCCCCATCAAAATCCCAAGAGTATTTTTCAAAGAAATTAAACAAAAGGAATTGAAATTCCACGTGGAACCACAGAAGTCCTCAAATTGCAAAAGCAACCCTGAGTAAAAAGGAGAGAAATGGAGGTACTGTGTTAACTTGGCATGAAGCTTTACTATAAAGAAACAATATTAAAATGTGCTGTTGGTACAGTATGGTGTTGGTTGGCCAGTGGGACAGAATCAAAAGTCCAGAAATAAACCCATTCATATACTTAACGTATAATAAAAACCCATGACCACAAAATGGGGAAAAGACATTATCCTTAATGATGCTGGAAAACCACAAATGAAACAATGAAGTCGACTTTCTAACACTGTACATAAAAATAAAGTCTGAATGGAGTAAAGATTTAGATATAAAACCTGCAAGAATAAAATACATAGAAGAAAACTCTAGCAATACATTCCACAGTATCAGTGATGAAGATTTTTAGTGCAATTCTTGTAGCAAGCTAATTAAGTACAAAAATCAACAATTAGGATTTTTTTTAATTTAAAAAGCTTCTGTTACGGCAAAAGAAGATACAGATGATTAAACAGACAACCTACTTAATGGGAAAAAATATTTAAAAGGTGTATAACTAATACAGGATTTATTGTATATAAGAGACTCGCACAGTTCAGCAACAAAAAGACAACCTAGTTGGATGAGCAGCATATACAAATAGCTCACTAAAGAGAGATGAAGATTAAAATTACATGGTGATACCACATTCACCCATGAGAATGACACATACCAAAAGATCCCCAAGTAACAATGCTGGATTGATGGTGGAGAAAAGGGAACCCTTTTAATGCTATTGGTAGGAATGTGAACTGGTGCAACCTTTATGGAAAAAAATCTCAATTTACCTTAAATAATTAAAAATAGAAATATTATATGACCTAGCAGTCCCCCTCATGGGCATATATCACTATATGAAAACTTCAACAAAAAAGAAAACATTCTTTTTTTTTTTTTAATACTCACAGCAGCAATAGTTACAATAGATAGGACATGAAAACAGCCTGTGTCTATCAGTAGACAAATGACTCAAAAGATGTGGTACATACCTGCCGTAGAATAGTAGAATATTATATAGCCACAAGGGAAGATTGAAATACAGCTATTTTCAACAAAATGGAGGGAATTTGAAAAAAAATTCTATGCAGCAAAGCAAGTCAAAACAATAAAAACAAATATTAGACATTATATTATATAAGAGCTAATCTGACAACAAAAAAACACTTCCAGAAACCACTAGACATCAGCAAACATCCTAAGGGCTCTGTGGTTAAGAAGGAAGGTAGGGATGTACCCCCATGTTTATTGCTGCTTTATTTACAATTGGAAAAACATGGAAGCAGCCCAAATGCCCAAAAGTAGATGACTGGATTAAAAAGAAGTGGTACATATATACAATGGAATATTACTCAGCAACCAAAAAAGAAAAGCACATGTCTTTTGCAGCAACTTGGATGGAGCTGGAAAAGATCATGCTTAGTGAGATAAGCCAGAAAGAGAAAGAAAAATACCGGGTGGTTTCACTCATAGCAGGAGTATAATGGACCAGGCGAGAAAATAACAAAAATAATGAACAACCATATACCAGAGACATTCTGTGGGGGTGGAGAGGGGAATGGGATCAAAAACGGGAGGTGGAGGAAGGGAGGGAAATGCACGGGACTATGGTGGTGGCACAGGGTGATCTTGTGATGGGAAACCCGCGGGGATTACAATCGAGATGGAAAAAAAAAATGTGCAAAATGATGTAAAAATAAACTTTGTAATAAAGAAATATAAAAAAATAATAATAATTAAAAAAAAGAAGGAAGGTAGGGAAAGGGACAAGGAAGCACAAGAATGGTATTGGGGGAAAGTATTTAAAATGGCTTTTTGCTTTTAGGAGTTAGAGATGCATTGCTTAAAAGTCTTGGCTTTAACACATTATAGTGTATCACATCATAGCATATCATCTCATTGCATGGAAACAGGACGTTTCTCTTATATTTTATTTCATCAAAGCTAAAAGATGGTGGTCACACTGGTTACATTAAGACCACCAAAGGGAGGAAGTCTGAGGACTTGCTTTGACACATTATGGTATACGGGGCTTCGCCATATCATTTGGGCATATATATGGGCCACAGCTAGAAATGAGAGTTAATATTGATTGGTCAGACTCTTCATCCCAGAAAGGAAGAGAGTAGATTTGGGTTGCTTTGTTGACAGCTGATCAAGATAGATCCCCCTAAAGCAGCCATCATTATTTTTGTTCTTCCCAACTTCCTCTTGTTAATTAGGCATCTATAAATGTCAGGAAGTATTGTTAGGAAACCAAAGTACTTGGATTCTAATTTTTTCCCCTAAGTTTTAGTAAATAAATAATATGGGAAATATTAAGTGTCTTCTACAGTGTTAAAAGTTCAGTGAACATTAAGTGTAGAAAACTATGGACTTTTCAAAGAAAAGCAGTATGAAGATTAGGAATATTGTGCTTTGGTAGGAAAGGGAAGTAATATTACTCAGTGTTTTACAGTTGAAGGGTGGAGCAAGCCTTTCATCTCTTTAACAATGAAAGCAGTTCATTAAATAATTGCCACACAAGAAAATGAATGCACCAGAGCTGGATAAGAAGAGAAATTTTCTTTAAAAGATCTGTTCACTATAATACACCAGATCGTAGATAGTTTTTTGGTTTTTTTTTTTTTTTTTTGTAGATAGATATTTTAACTGAGTTTGGAGTAAATGCTGTCTGCAAAATCAGCATATTAACTGAATGGCATGTCTGGTTAATGATGACCTACAACTCTTGATCTAGCTTCTACTAGAGAAATTCCTTATGTATTTTTTCACTCTAGCTGTCTTTCTTTTTGTCCTTTCTTCAGTACGTAAACTGGCACCTAATGAATTTCCTCACAAGCTCTATGTCCAGAATTACACATCAGCTGTGCCAGGTACCTGCCTGACAATTCGAAAGTGGCTTTTTACAACAGAAGAAGAAATTCTCTTAAATGACAATGACCTTGCTGTTACCTACTTCTTTCATCAGGTGAGTAAATTGACCTTCCTAGAAAAGCCTGCTTGCTTTTTCTGTTTGTATGCAATGGGTAAGTTGTGAATATAATGGAAATCCTTGTGAGCTTCTTTGGCTCCTGTATCTTTCTTAAATTTGTAAAGTGTTCTATCCCATTTCACAAAAGATAAATTTAAGAAATTAAGATACCCTGGAGTTTAAAATATATTCATTCATTATTAGTCTGTAGAGAAACAAACTAAGCTTTATGGCTATATAGCTTTTTAAAAGTTTTCACCATGGGTCCTCTCTGGTGGCGCAGGGGGTTAGGGCACAGCACTGCAAGCTAGCAGTGGCCGCTTCAGTTTGAGTTCAATCCCCAGCCCTGGAGGTGATCCACATGGCAGAGCAGACCTCTCCTCTCTCGTCCGCTGCTTCCCTCATCGATTTGCCTGTTGTGCTCCCCACTTTGTCTATGGTGTCTCCTCTCACCACCCCTGCACCTCTGGCCTATACCCCAGTTCTGTATGCATAGGTAAATAAATATTTAGAATAAAAATTAATTTTCACCAGAATTAACACATACATAGTTTAAAAGCAGCAAATAGCACTATACAGGTTATTATGAAAAATAGTAGCTGCCCTTACCACATCTCCCCGTAGGAAACCATTCTCACTTTTTTAGCTTTGTTTTTTGTTGTTTTGTTTTGACTTACATTTACTTTCATGTCTGTAGTATACTATAGACATGTATATGTTACATTAATAATGTAACATTATTAATCATAATGCATAGTTATGTAATAAATTTAGTAATACAACTTAGTATGTTGCTTTCACTGTATCTCAGTTCCCCGCTGCAGAAGATGAGGTTTTATCTCTGTCCTCCTTCATTCCCACTACATACCCATACTTCTCATCTCTTTATCCTTGTAATAAAATCAAACTGCTATAATAGTTTTAGATTAATATTCAGCATTTACATTATGGTAACTAGATTACAGCAGAACCATATCATGAATACGAGCTTTGCTTTTCACTTCCCTTATTATAATATTTCATACTTTTTTCTAAGGTATCCTGTTAACTATTCTAATTGGATTTTTGTTAATTTTATAATTTAAGTGAAGAATCATCATTTTTATTAAATGTCATATTCCCAGCTAATGCATTATGTTTCTGTTTTATTCAGTTCCTTTTCCATTTCCTCAAAGTTCTGTAGCTTTACATGTTACATAATCCCCTTAAGTTAACATTTTATATATTTGTTGTTCTTATGAATAAAATAATTTGTTAGAGTGGGAAAATCATTAGCTAGGAGTCAGAATATTTTGTTCAAGCTCAAGCTCCATATTGGGTAAATCTTAGCATAGGATAGTAGTAGTACCTCACTTTTTTTTTTAAAGATTTATTTATTTATGCTTACAGAACTGGGGTACAGGCCAGAGGTATGGTGGGTGAGAAGATTCATCAGAGATAGAGTGGGGAGCAGAACAGGCAGACTGACAAAGTATACTGCTGAGGATAGCAGCAGGTGGGTCAGAAGAAGTCTGCCAAGCCATGTGGACCCAGGGATCGAACTCATGCTGCAGTGGCTTCAGAGAGCTTCACAATGCAGTGCTTTAACCCATTGCGCCACCAGTATCTACATCTACACAAGAACATGTAAAATGGCTTTCTGAATTATAAAATAGTAAAAGTAAAATACTTTCATTTTTTAAAATTTAAGCTATAAATAAAGTACAGAAAAGTTGTTTCTTTTATAGGAGAATGTCATATCCAGGAACATTGCTAAACTTCTGTTGCCTGAGATGAGTTGTTAACAGCTTTATTGAGGTATAACTGGAATACAATAAGCTGTACATATCTAAAAATGTATACTTTGATAAGTATTTTACTTTCAATTATTTTTTAAGTTTATTGTTCATTGGCATTAAGTATATTCATTCACTTTCTTTTGCAGTAGATTTCCGGAACTTTTTCATCTCATAAAACAAACTCCAGGGCTTTGCTAGTGGCATAGGGGTTCAAGTCTCAACGCTATCGAGTTATCACCAGACACTGCAGCATGAGTTATCCCTGGCCAGGGAGCTGACCCACGTGGCACACAGACCTTTTCTGTCTCACCTGCTGTTCCCCTCAGCAATGTATTTCAGTAGATCCACCTGTTATGCTCCCCATTCTGTCTCTGGAGAATCCTCTCATTCCCTCTACCCCCACATACCCCACCCCACACACACACATACACACCTGTAGCCTACACCTCAGTTCTTGTATGCATAAATACAAATAAATATTTAAAAAAAAAAAAAAAGCAACTCTACACCCATTAAATAACTCATTTCCCTCTCCCAGCTCCTGGCAACCACCATTCTACTAACGTTTCTATGAATTTGACTGTTTTAGATCACTGATGTAAGTGCATATAGTATTTATCTTTTCGTCACTGGCTTACTTCATTTAGCATAATCTCCTGAAAGCTCATTCATGTTGTACTATAGAACAGGATTTCCTCCTGTTTAAGACTGGATACTAATATTCCATTGTTTATGTATGCCGTATTTTGTTTATTCATCTGTGAATGGACATTTGCGTTTCTTCCACCTCTTGATTATGAATATTGCTATATAAACATGGTTGTGTAAGTATCTCTTCTACATCCTGCTTTCAATATAACCAGAAGTGGAGTTACTGGATCAGATGCTAATTCTATTTTTAGCTTTTTGAGGAACCATCATACTGTTTTGCATAGAGGCTGCCATTTTACACTTCCAACAATACACAAGAATTCAAATGATTTTTTGATTTGGTAGCCAGTTGTGCCTTTTGGGAAACAATATTAAAATTTCCTTTTATTTATTTTGTGTTCCATTATTGATGGTGAGAATACTTAGTGGATTTCATTGATTCTAAGTTGCCATTGATTGAAAGGTGCACTGTTAACTTATGTACTGCTAAGAAGAAGAAAAGTTACCTGTTAAACTGGCCAACATCGATGCACCTCAGTTTGAGACATGATAAAATGTGGAAGAATGTATATCTAATATCAGTGTAGTATTTGATGATAGTAAGCCTTACTTAAAGCAGTCAGATCAAATCTATGGGGTATATTTAAATTCTGACTAAACCTATAAACTCTAAAGTAATGGTAAAGGAATTTTAAAAGCCTAAATCCCGTGAAGATAAAGAAAAGGTAAGGATACCATAGCAGATGAGAACAGTCAAAAGTTTTTAGGGAATCATTGTTTAAGTGAATGGAGAGTCAGCTTTGGTTGAAATGAGAATTGGTGGTAGGCACCTGGAAAGTTATAGACAGAAATATGGGAAGTCAGTACAATATGTGGTTTAGTTGTGAACAAGCCTTTATGCTTGTAGTAATATATTGATTACAGCAATACTGGATTTAAAATTTATTATTATGAGATGGGAGGAAGAGGAAGAAGTGTTCAGGTGTTTTTTTTTTTTTTTTTTAAGATTTATTCATATAGAGCTGGGGTATAGGCCAGAGATGCGGGGAGGTGAGAGGATTCACCAGAGACAGAGTGGGGAGCAGAACAGGCAGATCAACGAAGTACACTGCTGAGGGGAGCAGTGGGTGGGTCAGGAGAGGTCTGCCTCACATTGTGGATCTCCTCTGGGGCAGGCGTGGATAGAACTCATGGGGATCGTACTCATGGGGAAGTGGCTTAAGCTTCTTAGTGCAGTGCTTTAACCCTCTGTGCCACCAGGGAGGGCCCAGTGTTCAGGTGGTTTTAAGAAGTTAAACTAAAACTGAGTCTTTTTAACATAGCAAGTCAGCAATGTCCAAAATTGAAAAGGAGATTTTTAGTACTTGCGTATATATTTTAACCATGTGCATCTTTTACTTTAATGAAAAAGATCTTTAAGAAAAAAAGGAATCTATTGTGGTGATAATTATGTTTTCCACTTAGGACTGGTTGAGCAATCCAATCTTGATTAAAAATGAGAGAGGAAAGAACATATTTACTGCCCCACATTAAAATTTTCCAATTAGAGTTCTGGGAGAAGATACTTACTCTGCCCCATCTCTGCCCTAGGGAAATGGTCATCAAATATTTAAATGCTGCTATGAGTTAGACAAGGTCTTACCTATTGTAATACATTATTTTTATTTGGCCATCAGAAAAGCCTTTTCCCTTAGTTAAATAACACTTTTATGTCATCTTTGAAACTGAATAGATAACATTTTCCTTGTTTACTTTACCAGCTGTCTAGTAATTGGTTTAAATACGGCCTGGGGCAGCCAAGTCTTTTGGTGATAAGTAGCATTGTTCAGGTTCTTCAGGACATTTTCTGGCAGCTCTTACTGAGCATTCCCTCTGTGAATACAGTGCTCCATGCCTAGGTCAGCCCTTATTTGTCTGTCTAGGATTGAGGAGTGACTGGCATAATCTTTGCATTAGGTACACTCAGGCAGAACATTAATTAACTACCCTTGGGTAGTTCTTAGAAGAACGTTAACAGTAAAGCTGAGAAATAACTACACACACACATACTTTGTACAACTCTTAACATCTGTTACCTCATTTTGTATTTCTTTGAGAAGGGTTAAGTGATTAATTACACAATAGCAGGTGACTGATTAGAAGTTGAACTAATTTCTTGACTTCAATCCTGAATTCATTCTGTTCTGCAAATGTTTTCCCTTAATAGACAACAGGGAGTGATTTCTACCTTAAGTAAATGAATAATCTTTTAATAAAGTTTCGCATGAACCTCAGTTTGGTGCCCACGTTAGTTGTCTTTGCAGTAACTGAGTACCCTGGGCAAATCGTTCTAGATCTGGATAGAGTCATGTATTTTATCAAGTCCTTTCAGGCGTTTTTTTTCTGTCAGTGGCAGACTCATCACTTCCTCTTTTCCTATTACTGTCACTGTACTTTAAGTACTTGTTTCACTTCATGTTTAAAGTGCCTCAGCATCACTGATCCACCCATATTTCATTCTCTCCTTAGTTTAGTTTGTCACTTTCATACAAACTAGTTCTTTTTTTAATGATTTTTTTTATTTAAGCATACAAGGAACTGAGGTACGCGCCAGAGGTGCAGAGAGTGAGAGGAGTCACCAGAGACAGAGCGGGGAGCAGAACAGGCCGATGGATGAAGTACACTGCTGAGGGGAGCAGTGGGCAGGTCAAGAGAGGTCTGCCATGCCATGTGGATCAGCTCCCTGGCCGGGGATTGAACTTGTGCTACAGTGGCTGCAGCTAGCTTCTTAGTATTTGCTTTAACTGTGCGGTTGCACCACCAGAAAGGGCTCACAAATAAGTTTTCATTAAAAAAAAAAA
>NW_004567141.1:1475012-1536671 GCF_000260355.1 Condylura cristata
AGGTCTGCCGCGCCATGTGGTCACCTCTGGGGCAGGCTGGAATGGAACTCATGCGGAAGTGGCTTTAGCTTCTCAGTGCAGTGCTTTAACCCTCTGCGCCACCAGGGAGGACCCCTGTTTTATTAAGTTTTTTAAAGATTTGTTTACTTACGCCTGTAAGAACTGGGGTACAGGGTGATAGAACTGGGGTGGTGAGAGAACTCAGCAGAGACATAGTGGGGAGCAGAACAGGCAGATGTTGAAACACTGCTGAGGGGAGCAGTGGGTAGGTCAGGAGAGGTCTGCTGTGCCATATGGGTCACCTCTGGGCTCGGGGATCGAACTCATACTGCAGTGGCTGCAAACAACTTCATAATGCTGCACTTTAACCTCTTGTGCCACCAGGGAGGGCCCTGTACCACATCTTCTTGATCAGATCACCTATTTTGTGGGTATTTGGGTTGTCTTTAGGTTTTACCTATTGTAAGTAGTGCTGGCAATATACATAAGGTCTAGGGGTGCAAGTGATGATGAGGTATTCTGAAAATGAATCTGGTTATGTATTTGATAATGATTTTCATATACTTTCCCTCCCTGCCTTTGTTTTGGTCACAGGCTGTTGATGATGTGAAAAAAGGTTATATCAAAGCAGAAGAAAAGTCATACCAATTACAGAAGCTATATGAACAAAGGAAAATGGTTATGGTAAGCTATGTCCCATAATCTATTTATAACCATAATCTATTTATAAAATACCCTTTCTTCCCTCTTAAACCTGTCATTCCCCATATTTTGGAAAGATGTCATAACCTGGTCAGTGGCTGAACTAATTTTAAAAAAGAAAAGATCAGGCCCTCTCTGGTGGCACAGTGGGTTAGGATGCACTGCTGCAAGCCAGCACAGCCGCTTCACTAAGAGTTCGATCACAAGCCCCGGAGGTGACCACATGGCACAGCAGACCTCTCCTGTCTTGCCAGTTGCTCCCCTCAGCAGTGTACTTCATCGATCTGCCTGTCCTCCTCTCCACTGTCTGTGGTGAATCCTCTCACCACCGTATGCATAAATAAATAAATCTTTTTTTTTTTTAAAGAAAAGATCATAAGCCTTAATATGAATTCCACTGAATTCTTTCATTCAGCATACAAAAATATTATATTGCTATATATAGGTATATAACTTTATAATTGATAATAATCAATGCTTTTTAAATAAAAAGTTCTAAATCAAGACCTGCAAAATATTACAATATAATGAAGATAAGATTCTCTAAGAATTGATACTCAATTTTTAACATTAGAGATTTTTTTTTTCTTTTTTAAGATTTATTCGTACAGAACTGGGGTACAAGTCAGAGGTGCAGGGACTGTGAGAAGCTTCACCAGAGACAGAGTGGGTAGCAGAACAGGCAGATAGATGAAGTACACTGCTGAGGGGAGCAGCGGGCGGTTCAGGAGAGGTCTGCTGCACCATGTGGATCACCTCTGGGGCAGGGATCGAACTTGAACTGAACGGCTGGGCCAGCCTGCAGTGCTGCGTCCTTACCCATTGTGCCACCAGGGAGGGCCCCCACATTAGAGACTATTTTATTTTAGCAATTTGAACTCTTTTCTATGAAGGACAGCTGTGTTGAGAATAACTATCATGATTTCCATCCAGTGTTAGTCGAAACCTCAGATGTAAGGCTTTCTAGTCAAGCATCTTGGTGATTTATCTTGTTGGAACATTCATTGTATCCCCAGGGGTAGCAGCTTTCTCTAAGCTTGCTGTGGCTGAACCAAGAAAGGAAGCATACACAGATTTCTACAGACATTTTTATTCCATGAAAGGTTTTGAAAAGATGAGGGAGGTTTATATCTTTCAGAGTGAAAAGTGATCATGAAAATGAAGGATTTCTTTGACTTGGCTGCCATGAAAGTTTATCACTGACCTGTGTTCCAGAAATAGGAAATATGAACATTTGGGCTAAAGAATAGTTTTCTTTTGATAAATAAACAAATACTGTGCAACTCTGCAGTTGCTTAAACATTTATGCTCAGTAATGCTTGTAGTTAGTATGATACCTTTGAGATGTGCTGTTTGATTTGGTACTGCTAGCCTCATCTGGCTATCTAAATTTATTTTTAAATTAAGTAAAATGTAAAGTTCATTTTCATCATCACAGCAAGTGACACTGGAGAGGGCTGCCTAGAATATTCCTTAAATGTTTTTTTTTTTTCCTTAAATGTTTTAAAACCACTTTTCACTTTGTGTTTACTGCAGGGGTAGACATCATCAAAAATAAAGTTTGTAAATAATACTTACAAAAACTTCTACTGGTAGCATTTTAAAATTTCTTCCTTGGAAAATTTATTTAACAGTTAAACTATTTATTTTTAACAGTTAAAAACTAACAGTTAAAACTGTTTCTTACAAGGTAGTAATTGTATTGGTCATGATTCTGATACAATCACTTGAATTTCTTTTGTGCCTTCTGTGTACTTTTTAAGCTAGTAGAATTCCATAAATGTTTAAGCATATTTCATACTTAATTTTTGTAACCCCTGGAGAAACTTATCCATCTATGAACTATATGCCAGTTCTTAACTGGATGCTTATAAGACACTGATTTGAATTTTTATAAATTAATTGGATTGGAATAAGAATGTAAACAAATTAGGACTTCATAAACTTAATAATGTAATATGAAATCATTTCTAGAGTCAAGATTGTGTCTTATAAGCACACAGTTGAATCCTGGAATACAGCTGATATATTGATATATTTTTCCATGGATCACCAAAATTGATTATGAAATATGCTAAAACTAGCTTAAAATCTAGTGCCAACATAAAAATGTGTTTCCATAATATTATGATCAGATTTTAAAGAAAATCCCACCAAAATCTGAATTTTGTTCAAATAAAATTTTGTGTATTCAAGTATAGTGTTTGAAGACATTAAGCTACTTGTCAAGGTCAGTACACTGAAAGCTTCAGTGTATTGGATGGGCTCTTGAGAGCTCAGAGGTCTTGATGTTCTTACCTATGGCATCTTAGGATGGTCTGTAGGGCTTCTGTAGGCCAAATCAGTATGATTAGTTGCTAGATCGTGTGAGGTCTTCAGCAGCTCAACAGATTTCTCAGTTTTAGTTTTGTATGGGAATATTGATACTGCCAGCTACCAAGTGGAAGCTTGACATAATATTCCAGAGTCCTTGGTAATAAGTAGGTTTTGCCTAACTTCTCAAATATAGTTTCTTTGCCATAGTTATAACCGTATAAGTTAAAAGATTTTTTAAGTGTTTATATTCTCATTTTTTACAAAGTTAAACTGAGTCTCAAATTTGAATGGTTGAGTTTTTTTTTTTTTAACTCACACAAATAACAGACGCATGTAAATTTTATTTTTGTTTTGTTGGCATAGAATGATTATGCCATTGAACTGACAAGAAGTTTGTATGTTAATGTTTCTCAGTATGACTTTTAATGATTTCACACAAGTCAGTGTTTCTCAAAGTGGGATGCCCAGCTCAATTGCAGGCTTCACAAGTGAAGCAGATTTTCAAATGCAGGGTTTTGGATTGCACCACATTCATTAAACCAAGATCTCTGGGGATAGAATCTACACAAGTCTTTGTAAATATTTCTACAGACATGTTCTGGTGGTTTAGGTGCTTCAGGATCACTCCTTTGGGAGTTGGGAGAGTTGGCTTCAAAGTTCCTCTCAAGCCTTTATTTCAGTTTCAGACCTGGTTTGACCCTTGGTGCAGGTTGTTTGTGGAACAGAGAGTTCTCCAAAATCAACCTCAACCCACTCACTTAAGTGTTCTGCTCTGTTAAGTACTGAGTCTCTGCTTTAATAACTATCCTATTTCTGTATTTACTTATCTTGCTGAATATTGAACACGCAGAGAATGTTAGTTATATTCCCTTTCTATCTGACTTAATCCAAGTGAAATAAGAATCAAGGAAGGTGATTTAGGTTGCATATTTAGCTCCTCAAATTTACTATGATAGAGTAGACAGAGTAATTTTGTGTTTTAAATATATAACAACACATTAATGTATTTGAAAACAAAATACACCTTTTTTTTTTAAGATTTATTTATTCATACAGAACTGGGGTACAAGCCAGAGATGCAGAGGGTGATAGGATTCACCAGAGACAGAGCGGGAAGCAGAACAGGCAGATCAACGCAGTACACTGCTGAGGGGAGCAGCAGGAGGGTCAGGAGAGGTCTGTGGTCACCTCCCGGGCAGGCGGGGATCGAACTCATGCGGAAGTGGCCCCAGCTTCCCAGTGCTGTGCCTTAACCCACTGCACCACCAGGAAGGGCCAAAATACACTTTTCTTTTGGAGATTTTTATGTATGCAGAATTCTGAGTTTTTTCTTACACATTGTGCAAATCCAGGAATGTAGAGGTTGTCCACTTAACGGAGAAAATGCTCCCTGACCTGAGAGCTCTGAACACCTTGTCTCCCCATGAGACTTTGCCTCTGGCCTCACATCAAGGCCACAGGTGTCCTTAGTTTCCACTAAGGTTATTTTTAGAACTTGGGCGATTAGGAATTGACCTGAAGGCCCTTTGGGACTAGATTCTCGAATATGGCAGGATAAGTCAGACTTCTGAAGCAAAGAGGAGAGAAACCGGCATCCTATGCCTGGCGCCATGCTGAGCACCATGTGTATGTTCTCATTTCCTTCTTAGAACAATCATGCAGGTGTTGCCCCCCTTTACAGAGAGGCAGCATTTGAGAGATAAGATTCTCATCCAAGTCATACAGCTTTGTAAGAAGTGGAACTGGGAATTGAGCCCGTTTCTGTCTGACTCCATAGCACAGCAAGAGAGTGGCAGCAAGGTATTGTTGCAGCCAACAGGGGATCGCACCCAAGTAGAAAGATCTATGCAGGATCACAGAGTTCAAGATGAGCGCGACTCCCTCTTGTCTGGTCTCTCTTCTTAATTCCTCCCTTGGCTGCATATATCTGTTTTTTGTTTTTAAATCTATACAGGGGGCCCTCCCTGGTGGCGCAGCGGGTTAAAGCACAGCACTAGAAAGCTTAAGCCACTTCCGCATGAGTTCGATCCCTGCCTGCCCCAGAGGAGATTCACATGGCGCCGCAGACCTCCTGGCCCTCCCGCTGCTCCCCTCAGCAGTGTACTGCGTTGATCTGTCTGTTCTGCTCCCCACTCTGTCTTCTGGTGAATCCTCTCACCCTCCGCATCTCTGGCCTGTACCCCATTTCTGTATGAATAGATAAATCTTTAAAAAAAAAAACAAAACTCTATACAGGACAACTCCCAATTAGGATATGGCAGAAATAGTTTCTTAAAAACAATACAATAGTATTTCTCTGAAAAAGAGGGTTTGAGTAGGTATGTTACATGTCAGTGCCGCTGGTTATAGCAGCAGCAAGACTCCTCTCCAGCCCTGTGGCTCCTACTGAGTGTGAACGGCTCATGGCAGTGTTCTGCCTGCAGTCTCCCGGGAATGTAGGAGTGGGATGGTTTGGATCAAGTGCTGGAGGCTTGGTTGTAGGGCACGACGTTTTCTCTCTTAACATTAGATCGTAGAAAGTTTGTTACAAACAGAAATGGAAAGAATAGTACATTCAGCCCCCATGTTCCCATTTTCCAGCTTCAGTACCCTTCAACTTTCAACAAGTTTGTGTTCCATCAGTTTCAGTCACATGCTTTTCCCCCCTGGAGATGTTTAGAACAATTTCCACATCATTTTACAGGACATTTCTCAAGCAAGCAGTTGAGCCCTCTGGCTAAGGATAAAGGAAGCTTTAAAATTATTTTTTTAAGCTATCATTTATTGAATACCTAATTATGTACTAAGTACTATACTAAACAATGCTCATAAGTGGGATAAATGCTACTATTTCCCTTTTTGCAGAAGGTGAAATCTGGGGTTTAGTGATTTGCTTTGAGCTCAAGTTACTTGCCCCGGTATACAGAGTTAGAAACTGATGGGGTTAGGGGTTCAAGCCCAGGCAGTCTGTGCCCTGACTCTTAATCACTCTTCTGTGAACTGCTTCCTTCTCCAGTCTTTACTGCCTGTAGAATCCTAGATGAGTTGTCTTGTATGTTGCACACTGCCTGTCATATTTACCAAAGTGGAGTGGCCAGGGATCTCTTACTAGCAGGGCTGAGCAGTATCCTCATTTATCGCTGATAGAGGAAGGATGATGAAAATGGGTATTGAAGTAGGGTAATAAAAGGAATGGGAAAATAAATAAATAAAACTGATCCAAGATAGGGTGGTACTAATAAATAGACCCTGTGTGCTTACTACTCTTTTTTTCTTTTTAAAGATTTATTTATTTCTACATACAGAACTGGAGTACAGGCCAGAGGTGCAGGGGTGGTGAGAGGATTCACCAGAGACAGAGCGGGGAGCAGAGCAGGCAGATCGATGAAGTACACTGCTGAGGGGAGCAGTGGGCGGGTCAGGAGAGGTCTGCCGCGCCATGTGGGTCACCTCCATCTCTGAGGCCGGGATCAATCTTGCACTGAAGTGGCTGCAGCCAGCATGCAGTGCCACACTTTAACCCACTGCGCCACTAGGGAGGGTCACCATGCAGCTCTTAACAAATTTTTTTCCTTCAAAGTTGATAACATTTTACCTAAGCAGAAATACGAAGTTTGGAAGAGAGTGTGTGGTTTACTTTTTTGTGGAGCCCTTCCATTTCCTCAGGTGGTTCTTGGTGACAGCAGCATTAGTCTTAGGTGCCAGTCATTGGTAGCAGGACCATAGGTGTCCTGGTGTCCTTTTGTGCCTGTGTCATTTGTCTTCTTTCTTGGTGAGCCAGAAGGCAGCTCTCCAGTGTATTCTAATCTTCCTGCCCAGCATGTTGCAATTAACAGGTTTCTGTACCTTTGTCTGTTCTTCGAAACTCTGTACCTATCACTGATGTGCCTTGTTTTCCAAGCACATTCTGAGAGAAAATGATGACAGAGATGAATTGTCTATTCTTCTCTCCTTTATTATCTTTTTTCCTATTTCTCTTTTATTCTCCTTCCCACTTGTCTTTTACTCCCTTTCCTCTAAACTCAAAATCATGAGTTGAGTAAAAGAGGCCAGAATTAATTCTAGAGGAGAAGGGACGAGTCAGGAGTTCAGAGAGCTCTCTGGAGTAGCACTGTACCTGTGTACCTTGTGTATGTCACTCGAGTTGTGTGTAACAGAGACCAGGGGAGTGAGTAGTAGGGGTGATAGGGGCCTAGCTGGTGATAGAGGAAGGTCAGAGGCATAGGAATTAAACCTCGTTTCTAATCCCTGCCTGCCCACTTCTTATTACTTGTTACTTTAGACAGGTGTCATACTCTGTAAAATGACTTAACTTTTTTTTTTTTTTAAAGATTTATTTATTTATTCATACAGAACTGGGGTACAGGCCAGAGGCTCAGGGGCGGTGAGAGGCTTCACCAGAGACAGAGTGGGGAGCAGAACAGGCAGATCGACGAAGTACACTGCTGAGGGGAGCAGCGGGCGGGTCAGGAGAGGTCTGGCTCGCCATGTGGTCTCCTCCGGGGCAGGTGGCAGGCGGGAATCGAACTCATACGGAAGTGGCTTCAGATTCTCAGTGCTGTGCTTTAACCCGCTGCGCCACCAGGGAGGGCCTAAAATGACTTAACTTTTAAAATCTCTTTCAACTTGCTTAATCCTCATCACAGATCAGTGTAACCTTTCACTGGAGAATAGGTGAGAGAAAATAATTTCCTTTCCTTAGGTAGAAGGATGGAGTCTGTTCTCATCCCTGTGGTATGTAAAAGGAGAGATGTAGGGTCCTCCCCAGTGGCGCAGCAGGTTAAAGCACAGCACTAAGAAGCTAAAGCCACTTCAGCATGAGTTTGATCACCGCCCCAGAAGGTGACCCACATGGCACAGCAGACCTCTCCTGACCCGCCTGCTGCTCCCTTCAGCAGCGTGTTTTGTCAGTTTGCCTGTTCTGCTCCTCACTGGTGAATCCTCTCACAACCCCTGCACCTCTGGCCTGTACCCCAGTTCTGATTGCATAAAGAAATCTTAAAAAAAAAAAAAAAAAGAGGTCCCCGCGAGTCCTAGACATCTTGCTTGCATTGTCTCCTCTGGCTTCATTTGTGTAGCCTTTTTAAGAGAAGGGGGAGAGGCTTGCAGGCATGGAAAAAGCTTGGAAGTGGGCTGAAAAGACCACCAAGTCCCAACTTAGGGACAGGTATGTCACCCGAGGCCAGCTTTCAGGTGTGCTGGGTGAGAGGAAGATTTCTTCTTACTCATGTGCTTCCTCAACAGCTCTTTATGGTGTTTTAGTTCCATGCTAACACTGTTTCCACTTTCTTTTTCCTCCAGTACCTCAACATGCTAAGGACTTGTGAGGGCTACAATGAAATCATCTTTCCTCACTGTGCCTGTGACTCTCGAAGAAAGGGGCACGTTATCACAGCCATCAGCATCACGCACTTTAAGCTGCACGCCTGCACTGAAGAAGGGCAGCTGGAGGTGAGTGTGCCATGTGGGGTTAGGGCAGTGGGACACTCACTTGGCTGTTTCAATTCCTTCTTGGGGGGAAATGAAATCAGAATTGTTTTAAGTGGGAACAGTGACTAAACACTGGCCCACACTGGTCCTCACCTGCATTGGCAACTTACAAAGACCTCTATGCTGTTGGTCTCCTCCCTGAGATGGACACTCCCGCTCATTTCTCTACTGCCACCTGGTCCAAAGACACTCAGCGTTCTCTTACTTTCTTGCTCTCCTAGAACCAGGTCATAGCATTTGAATGGGATGAGATGCAGCGATGGGATACAGATGAAGAAGGAATGGCCTTCTGTTTTGAATATGCACGAGGAGAGAAGAAGCCTCGATGGGTTAAAATCTTCACACCATATGTGAGTGGTGGACTGTGAAACATGCTTGGGGAAGGGTGACTAGGCAAAAGTTAGCTGAACACATAGATGGAGAGAGCCGTAGAGAATAGCGGTTGGTATTGAGCTGTGAACCTGCTAGCGTCCTAGAGCCTGGGCTGCTTCTGTCTTTCCTTCAGGCCCAGCTAGGATTGGCAGTTGCACAGCCCTCTTGACTCACAGTTACCACTAGAAGGAGCCAGAGAATAATAGATGGACCCAGCCTGGGATTTTTGGTGTTTGTCAGGGTTTTCCTCTAGTCTGAGCAAGTTCGCAAAGTGGAGGACTGGGAGCAGGAGTTCAGAGGCCCACTGTGGCCCTGGGGTACCCATCTTGAGAAGTCAGTGAGTGAGGCAATTTTTAATTTTTTGTTTTCAGTTCAATTACATGCATGAATGCTTCGAGAGGGTGTTCTGCGAACTCAAGTGGAGAAAAGAGGTAATTCTATCTAAACAATCTGGAATTGCTCTTTTTGTCTTTTCTTTTTTAACTCATAGGCCTATCACCACCACCTCTGTCTTTCTCAGAGTGTTAGCTAGAGACTAGTTACCCCATGTGAGCCGGGTAGTCTCCCAAGGAGGTTAACCTTGGCTCTTGAAAGGACTGTGCTTTAGAAGCGCTCCTCCTGTCTAGTGAGTACCACTCTAGGCTATTCCACCTGCCCGATGCAGGAACCTGCCTCTGTAGTTTTTCTACAGTGTCCCAGTAGGGCTTAAACTGCCCTCAGTTTTAGCTGTTCTCACTGATGCAGTCATGACAGTCTGTCTTCAGTGAACCAAGAATGAAGGGGCTGGGGGCTGGTTACTGCTTTGCTGCTATGTGCCAGCACTGGGATAATAGAAGATTCTCAGTAAGTATCTACTTAATCTCAAGGAAAACGTTTCCAAGGTTTGGAAGGTCGAGTCAGGAACATGAACATTTATATTCTCAATATAGTAGTATAAAGAACAGCAGGATCTGAGAGTAAGATCCAGATGCTGTCATAGCTTTTTTTTTTTTTCCTCTGTGATTTCTCAACTTCCCAGGATCTCAGCTTTCTTAGTATAAAGTAGGAAGTTGAATCATATAAGTAGCCTGCATGACCCCTTCCAGCTCTGAAAGGCTGTGATCTAAATGGGCGGTGTTATCAGGAGAAGAGGCCGTTCAGGTTGAGACATCCACTCATTCCTGTTGTGTTTCCACTTGAGGGGTTGCCTCCTCCAGCTGGGAGATGGGGATATCCAGGGCTCCTTAGTAACTCTTCTTTTTTGTTCTTTCAGAACATTTTCCAGATGGCGAGATCACAGCAGAGGGATATGGCCACCTAGCCTTTCCTTCCCCCTTTCCCTACTCTTTACCCTCATCCTTTTACCCCTTTTGTCTCCCATGTCAGACAGAGTAACCATTAACACAAAAGAAGAGGAAAAGGAAAAAAGTCATTATATCCAGAAGCCCTAACTAAATATTATTAATAATCCCTCAGAATTTCATGTCTCTGGAATTGAGCTGGTAGAGAACAACAGATTGGTCAGCACCAGGAGTCAACTGAGTTAAGCCAGGAAAAAAACATAAGCCCAAACCAACTCGCCAAAGGTATCTTTGTCCATTCACCTGGGCCACATACCCGCAGACTCTCCTTGTACTATATTTTTAAAACTGGAACTATGAACTCCCTCCATTTGCACTGTTCAGACATATATATGTATGTATGTAAAAATTATATATACACAAATTAGCTGCACGTATATACATATATATATTTCTTTTTAAATTTCATATCAATGGCAGTATCTTTTTTAGCTTGTGTTTTTACACACCTTTCACTAGAATTCATGACTTCTCTCTTGCTCTCTTTATTTTGAAACAAACTTTAAAAAGGAAAAAAAAAATACTACAGGGAAAATACCTCTCCTCAAGAAGGACTCGAAAAAGTTTACAACCTGCTTGGATTTTTCCCCCCCTTTTTTGTATTGAGTGAAGATTCTGGCTCACAGGTTGCCATAGAGTCTGAGGAGCAAGGTACATAATTTTCTTCCCGGCAGGTTGCTGGGCAGTAAAGAGGCGTGTTTCTGAAGGGCGGCAAGTCTGCAGCTCTGCAGGGAGAGTCTAAGGACTTGGTGTGGTTTCTTGACTCTAAGACAGTGTTCCCGGTCCATCTCTTTCTTTCACTCATGGCTTTCCAGCCTCCTTCCCACATCTCCTTCCCACTTTCCGAGGGCCCCTTGTCAGCTTTCCCTCAAGTAAGTTAAATGGAGGGGGTAGGGTGGGCTCAGGGGATAGAGGCCACAGGACCCCAAAACACTTCATGGGTAGAATTGCCCATTTCCCTTTCTGTTTTGAAGCAGGGATCGTACCAGGGACTAGAGTAATGCTGATACCTTTAGGCACAAAGATTCGATTTAGGGGAAGGAAGAAATGCCCTGTGTGTATAAACTTTCCCTTCTCCATTCTGACCAGTAGCCACTTTTGCGTTCTCTGTGATTTCTTAAACAAGCAGTGTTGGAGAGGGATGGCGCTTGTGGTGGCCTAGAATGGGTCAAGGTCTGTGCCAACCAAGCCAGCTGAGGAACAGGAAGGAGCAGCAGGGAAAATGCTCAATTTGGGTTAGATCTCAACTTTAAATTACGAGGAGACTCAAGCAAAACCTTTGTGTGCCACAAATAGCTCCTCATCTGACCTTGCAGTTTGCTCCAAAAGCTATATCCCAGCTCAAGGGCCGGGGCTGGTGGGGCAGGACAACATTCTGAGCCCCCTGGCTTGTGAGCAGTGGCATCTGCAACTCTAGTCATGTTCTGATGCAACTGAAGCATGTCTCTGAGCCTTCTTTTCTTTTTCCCTTCTCCACTTTGTAAAGGAAAATTTCCACAGGGTGGCGTCTTTTTGCTTTGTCTCACGGGAGACAACCACAGTAGGTTGTAGTGAGTGATTCCACTGAGCAGTGTCGGGTGGTTTCAAGTTCCCTTTTTTTGTAACTTGTTTTTGCAGACCCTGGTGAGGCACTCTACTGCCTCTCTCACTCTGTTTTCCTGACAGTCACTAGCCCCAGCAGAGGGTGGGATCATTTAGGGCATCCCATCTTCCCTTCCCTTCTCCAAATCAAGGAGGAAATCATAGAGTAGAAGATGTAAGAATGCTGAATATTTAAAGTTGAAGAGTGATCCCTGACTTGAAGGCTTTGATACAGACGAGCTGCTTTTGGCTTAAATGGATAATGAGCCAGCGGACTCTAGAAAGATGCGTTGACTTCCCACTTCAAGATGCTGAAGAGGTTTTGACACCAGCTTTATTCAAACTGAAAACAGCCGCAATTTTCCCATTCCCTTGTGGTGGGAGAGGAATGAACAAACTGGAGTCCATACAGCTGCCCAAGTGCCGACCTCTGCATGTGACTTGGGGTGAGCTGCTCACCCCCGACATGGCTCTGGAGAGCACGAGGGTGCCCTGAGCAGTCGGCCCCTTGGCAGGGTCTCTTTAGGAACAGCCCCTCCTAGAGGCTGTACCAAAGTGCCCAGCTGCACATGGAGGGGCAGGAGGGAACGGAGGACCGCCTTCTCTTCCTGCCCAGCAGACCTGCATGGACACAGGTCACTCTGGCTGGGAGCCCGTAGGTTCAAGCTCTTCTTTGCATGATGCAGTGTTAGTGTGACACTCCTCCCCTGTGCTCTGCACTTTCTCCCTCCTACCTTTCTTAGTCCTGGGTTCTGTCCAGGGAGGCTTCCTACCTAGTCTTCTTTTGCAGTTTGTCTTTGGAATATGGGGGTTTTCTCCCCATGCTTTGCTCCAGCAGAACCAGTAGGCTCTTTCTGGTCTCCCTTTGGTCTCCCTTCCACACGGTTTCTATCCTTTTTGGTAAAACTCCGTTTTTTATGGATCTGGAGAAACACAGTCCCTGAGAAACCTGTCCCTGCAGAAAGTTTCCCTTGGGCCATGCTTTGGGCTCTCTGCTCTTTGTATTTTTATTCTCCACTTTTCTGCCCTCCCCTTGCCCTAGGCCTGAGCTCAGCCCGGGTGAGTGCGCAGGGCAGCTCCTAGGCCTGGACAGAGCTCTCAGGGAGGAATTAGGTAAATGTTCAACATCTCTATGCCTGGCCCAGCTGGTTTCGTCCTTTACTTCCATACCGGCAGCTTTGGGATATCCCCGTTTAGAGCTCCAGACCCAGTGCTCAGGGCAGCGACATAGGGCACTGACAGGTGGCGAAGCCTTTCTCCTGGCAGAATCTGCCAATTTAGAGGCCTGGCTCCTAGGAGGCAGTTTCCCTAAAGGGAAATCTCCAGAACCAGAGGGGCTGCTGTGCCCTCCCTTTTCTGTGTGGAGCTCTCGCTGGACCGACTCAGCAGCGTGGCCCGCTGGGCCAGCGTACTGCTAGCTGGGTCCCTTCAGCAGATTCATTGTGTCTCGTCAGCCTCCTTCGGGAGGGAGACTCCTGTGGTCGAGCCCCTCAGAACAGAGGTGGTGGGTGTGCTGTATTAGCAAACCCCCATCTTCCAGTTCCACCTGTGTCTTCCTCTTCTCCTAACCTGAACACATCTTGCCTCACTCATATACCACAACATCGGCTTACTCCTCAGCAATAATCCAGGGTGCGTAGGAAGCTGAGGGCTCTGGGGAAGAGCAGAACACGAAGTTGGAGGCACTTGGCCGACTGCTAAACTTGGACACCAGTTTTATATCATACCCCCTTTTTAAGCCAGTGAGCTGGGCTTCAGTTTCCCCCAGGCCATGCATACTTTTAATTTATTTGAGAGAAACTCTAATTGTATTTTCACTGCAGTATCTTGTATTTTTTATTTGTGATTTAAGAAATGTGAAGAAAAAATACACAGACACATAATGGCTAACAGTGTTTCTTTCATTCCTTGTTCTAGAGCTAACCACTCTAAAATTGTTTGGTAATGTCACTTAGTGTAATTAATTGTAACATATTCTTTTAAATAAATTGATTTATTGATGAAACTATTCTTTGGTTTCCTAGACTACAAATCCTTTGGGTTATGTGGGAAGAAGCAGAGAGGGACCTTTGAGAGTTGAGTTAAAATGGTCAGTCTGAAAATGGAAAGGAACATCCCACCAGTTTTTCCCATCACTAGTGAGGCAGTCTTTTGAGAGCAGAAGATGGGGGGTGGAGGGGAGGTACGGAAGAGATGCTGGCGAGGCCTCCAGTGAAAGGTGGTCTCCAGTGCTACCTCTAGAAAGCCCCCCCCCCGTCTCCCCCAGATCCCAGATGGCCCAAAATCTGCATGAAGACCCCCGGATGTGGCTCCTGCAGCTCCTCCTCAGCCCTGTGCAGGGCGCCTGGCAGAGAGCCCTGGCGGGGTCTGCTCCACCACCCCAAGTGACATGGCTATGCTTCATTTTTCAAGTAACTCAGGAAGTTGCTTGCAGGAGCCTGAACTGGCAGGTGTATCTGACTCATGAATGCCAGCACCGCACTGGGCGCCAGCCCGGGAACAAGAAGGTCGTCCTCTGCCTTGCTTTTACCTTTACAGGGGAGGCTCGGGGGCCAGGCTGAGCTCATTACCTGACCTTAGGAGTCCCGGGTCCTCCTTGCTGGAGTTCATGGGCTGAATCTGCTCTGTAAAATGTTTTTGACTGCTGTTACATCTCTCGACCCATGTGCTAATTCTCCCTGATTGATTACCACAAGACCAAGGGCTAGCTTACATTTTACTTGGCAGTTTGCAGAAAGATACTGTCCTGAGCCTCATTCACACAGCCATTAGCAGTGACTGGAATCTGGTGGTGGAAATTTTATTTTGGACAACGCAAGGATCTATAGAGGAGAAAGTAAATTCCACGAGTTAAAGTCAACAAATCTGCAAATATTTATTGAACGTGTACTATCTGCAGAGCCTGGTGTTAGGTACAAAAGCAAAGAAATACCTTCACAATTCTGGGCTCAGAGGAAGGAGAGACAGGTCACAATGGGAGAAACAGCCACGAAGGTGTCAGTGCTGGAAACTAGAACAGAGCAGAGACGTTTGGAAGAAAGTAGACTCCTCGTGAAGAAAGTAGCGTTTAGGTGACCTGCTTAGGGCGAGGAGGATTTCAACAAACCCTATTCAACCTTTCTGTGCCAGATACAATAATTGGGGATTTGGCATTGAAAAGACAATGGGTGGGGAGAGGATCAGACCCCTTAGGATGAAAAATGAATATATTTCATTAGAACTTAGGGTACGTGTGGAAATACAACGGAAGCTGAGACTGAGGAGCATGAATGCCAGAGTGAAGAGCTCTACATAAAAGAATAGGAGTTTAACTCAACTGCTGTTTAGAAAGATTGGGGTTTCAGAATACTTACAGAAAGATCAATCAGGACACTGCTATGGCTAGTTAGTAAATGGAAGCAGTGGTAATGGAAAGGAAGAAAGATGAGAAAAATGCAAGTAAAACCTTTTCTGATTTAGTGTGTGAGAACAGGAAATGACTCATGTTTGGGCAGCTGGAAAATAGAAATCTAAGTGTTCAGATGGAGGCAGAAACAATTTAATTTGAACCTATTACGATTTAGGGAAGGATGGGAAATCGAGGTGTTTTTTTTTTTTAACAAAAGTTTATTTCTACACCATTTGGTACATTTTTTTTTCCATCCCAATTGTAATCCCCGCGGGTTTCCCATCACCAAGTCACCCATGTGCCACCACCATAATCCTGTGCATTTCCCTCCAACCCCCCACCCCACCCCCGTTTTTGATCCCATTCCCCACTCCACCCTCCAGGGGGGTTTTTAATTTTTTTTTACATCGTCATCCCCATGGTCCTCCCGCCGTCCTATCACCATGAACCAGCCCCACACTCCCTTGTGTCCATCCCTCCTATCTTGCCCCTCCCTGATGGTGGGAAATCGACATCTAGGCGTCCAGCAGGCAGTGATGGGGATACTGAGGTCAACAAGGCAGCGTGGGCACTAAGGAAATAGCTACAAGTGAATCTGTAGAACAACTGGCTTCTACGGGGAATAGGTCACAGGAGAGGAGGGGTGGGAGCCAGGACCTGGACGAGTAGCTGCTGTCTGGTGGGTGAGAGCGGTGGAGACCAAGACCTAAGATTAACCACTGACTGGAGAAGGAACCAGCAAGACTTTGCAGCTATACTGAACAAGACGCGAGAGAAAGGGTGTAACTCAAACTTTGCCTTGAGTGCCAACGTAGTGTACTTTTTTTAATGAAGAAGACCAAGAATGAAATCGAGTTCACGAGCGTCACAGACTCTTGGCTGGGAGAAGGTAACAGTGTCTGCGAGGAAAACTACATATTGGTGGAGCAGAGGAGGCTGGCTGCTCCATGAAGTTCACTGTGAGGAGAAACCTAGAACCAGGAGTGAGGCTCAGGCCAAACTCTCAGATTTGGAGAAGAAAATGAGGCTTGGCTGTAAGTGGGAACTCCTTGAATTACAAACAGAAGAGGCCCAGGCTGAAAGCTTTTGCAATTTTAGCATGAAAGTGAAAGACACAGGAAGAGAGAGGCCATGTCCTCAACCCAAAGGAACTGGAACACCCTGGTTCATTCTTTCCACAGCTCTAAAATACAGGCTTGATGGGAATGCACTGAAGGAACTACCTAGGGCTCCCCCCCCCACCTTATTCTCACACTACAGCCCCCCTGGAGATGTTTTTCTAAATGTCTATTTACATTTTTATAACAGGCTTCTTCCAGTCCCTGCTACTAACCTGTCAACTCCAACCTCCCACCTTGAGAAGTTATTTTCTTTTTCTCTTCTCTTACGTGCCTTTAACACCTGAACAGTGATTTGGTTGTTTTAGAAGAAACTGGTGCTGAGGTTCAGCTGGCTTGTCTCAAGTTAAGGGATCCTACTGATTTCCCATTTTTTTTTTAACCATGGCTTCTGCTCAGAAGAGATGTTAGTGAACTTTTGCTGACAAACCCTCCTGCATATACTCCCTACTATACTGAAGCCAATGTGATGGTGAGGAATTTGTTTATACAAGAAACAGGCTAGGCGCTTCCTTTTCTGTTTCAGATGGCTGTGTGCATTCTGCAATGAAAGGCTTTGAAGAGTTCTAGCCCCAAAGTTGTCTTGTTTCCTCCAAGCACCCATTTCTCCTTAATCCCTACTATTCAGCCTTATTTACCTACAGCTTCTCTGAAGAAATTCTGGCTGCAACTTTGTGAGGAAAGGAACTGCAGTGAAAACAACAGACAGCTACATAATAAGTCTTTGAAGTTGTATGAGGGGCTGCCACACTGAGTGACTGCCTGAGACCTGGGAAGTTATCAGGAAGGAGCCTTCCTAGTCTTGTTCCTCCCAAGCGCTCATGCCTAGAGAAGCCACCTGTCAGTAATAAGTCTGCAAGATGTCCTTTGCTCTAAAACCCACCTTGGGCCCTCGCTGGGGCAATGGGTTAGGATGCAGCACTGCAAGCTGGCCACAGCCGCTCCAGGGCAAGTTCAATCCCTAGCCCCAGAGATGACCACATGGTGCAGCAGACCTCTCCTGACCCGCCCGCTGCTCCCCTCAGCAGTGTACTTCATCAGTTGGCCTGTTCTGCTCCCCACTCTGTCTCTGGTGAATCATCTCACTGTCCCTGCACCTCTGGCCTCTACCCCAGTTCTGTATAAATAAATCAATCTTTGAAAAATATAATAAAGCCCACCTTCTGTATTTCTGTTCTGACTGGGAAACTGTTCCAAGGCCACAGTGAGACAGCTCAACGGAAAATGCAGAGATGAAATACCAACTCCTGACCTTATTTATACTTCTTCCCAACCCCCAACTTGTAGCTGAGTTTCAGATGCGAGCTTGGCTAAGCATCCTGGCTGGATTCTCTTTTGAATAAGGTAAGGTCCTATTCCTGGTCTTGACCAACTTGAGACACTGTCAGGAGACGATATTCACAAATCTGTCTCCATACTACTTCACAAGTCGCTTCTCCTTTTACCTATCACTAGTGTGGGACAGTTTAAGAGAAGGCAGCAGAGGTGGGGCTTAGCTGTCTCTGGAAGAACAGCTGACCTGAGGCCAGATTGGGGCCGTAAGTAAGCAGGTTTATCCAGTACTGAGTCAGGGTAGGGTCTCAGGAGCTGCCCAGAGCAAATGGCCCAGGCTCTATGAAGCCAAAGGACCTGTGTGAGCCCCTGAACCCAGCCCTGCAGCAATCCATAGAAAAGGCTCCAGGCCCAGGACTCCCCCTCTGCTGGGGACTTCCCCTGCAGCCTGCCTGAGAATTCTTGGGGTTTGACTGAGGTCAAAGGACAGACAGTGAGCAGAGGAGTGTGTCTGGACTGACATACTGGTTCACCTGCAGTGCACTCTGGTGGCTTTTTGACTTGAGGAAAGTTAGTTAACTGCCAAAGCCTTCATTTCTCTGTCCCACAGGCTTGTTGGGAGGCTAAATGAGGAAAAATGCATTAAGGGCCCAGAACAGAGTCACATACAGAATTAAGTGCCCAATAAATGCTGGTGTTACAGGATCCCCACGGGCTGGCCGAGGACACGAGCAAGCCTGAAGTCTGGAATGTGAGACCACGACCCTCAGCCTCCAGAGGGATAGGGCTGGATGCCGGAGAGTTCTCTGAGCCGCTGTGGTCCCTCTGCCCAGCTCTGCAGAGCATTCCAGAATTAAGCCCCGTGGAAGGCGGGTGACTGGGGTGCGTGGTGATGCATCCAGACACCGCTCTGAAGCAAGGCCTGGGCTGTTGGCAGTTTTCTCCCCCAAACTTCACTCTGCTTGCCTCCCTCCTCGTCCCGACAAGGTGCAGCGCCGCGCCCCCCCACCGCCCCACCTTCCAAGACTCTTGGTGCTTTTAAACTTTTTCTTTATTTAGACAGAAAAGACCAACTCTTTAAAAGTAAAATGCAATAAATAAATAAGTTAAGCATAGAGAAGTGTCTGAAACTGACTCCCCCGTTGTCCCATACCACTCCCACCCCCACCCCATTTCTCTTCCCTAAAACCTCTTCCTAAAGAAAAAGATCAGGTAATAAACCCCTTCAGCCTTCCCCACACCCCTCCTCCCAAATACCCAATTACCCCCCAAAGCAAAGGGAGAAATCAAGAGAGAAAAGATCCAAGGGCAACATTGTCTAAACTCCCAGAAGAGAGATGGCAGCGTCCGGGCAGGCCGGCTGGATAACGCACGGGTGGTGGTATTTACAGGAGGAGACCAGCAGAGACTGTAAACATTTTTAGGGGCTCGGGGAAGGTCTTTTCCTCATGAAAGGAGGAGGGTCTCTGTGGCTGACTGGCAGAGAGGCAGCCCTCAGGGCTCCCCCACACCCTCCTTAGAGAGGGTCTTTGGGGGAGGCAGTGAGTTTTAGGGCTGGGAGCCCAGGGTTCAGGGAGATCCTACCTCTAACTGAGGAGAGCAGGGAATGTGAGAACCAGCTTCTAAGAAACCCCAAGTGGGGAAGAGGCTGGAGCAAGGGTGGGTTGGGGAGTGTGTGGGAGGTCCCTGCTGCCCTCCTGGGGGCCCCCCCTACACAGGTAAAATAGGCCCCCTGTGGGGCCGGGGCAAGTGCGAAAGCTGGACTCAGAAGGCCCTTCGCGGGAGCCCTAGCAGAAGGCAGACACCCTGGCCCTCGAGCCTGTTCCTTGCTCCCTCACAAAGGCCAAAAGGGTGCCTAGGAGGAAACAGGCCCTTCAGGGGAGGCAGGGTGGTGGGAGCAGGGGTGTCCTGTGCCCCCAGGGCCATGAAGCAGCTTTTGCCCCAGAGCCCAGTCAAGGCCCCGGGCACATGTGCAGAGAGGGCTGGGGCCAGTCGTGGGGAGAGGGGTGAAGTGCCCCTTCCTCTGGCGTCTCCAGACCTGTGAAGGAAGGAAACAGGTGAAGCTGTGGGGAGCCGCTGCCCACGCAGGTCCCAGGCTCTGGGTGGCTGGTGAGGATGGGCTGGGGCTGCCTGAGGCAGGCAGGCCTCAGAAAGGCCTCTGTCCAAACGGGTCATCTGGCCCCCCAGCCATGGACAAAGGACCGAAGGACAGGGATGGAGGAGACCAGGAGTGCAGGGTGTGGATGATTCAAGAGCCCAAAGGGTATCAGGAAGGATACAGTCACACAGCCCATGAGAAAAACAGACTGGATGATAAGGAGTCAGGGACCAGAGGGCAGAGAGGCAAAGAAATGAGACACCAGCAGCACGTGGAGGTCAGTGAGAGGAGAAGGGCGGTGGGCAAGGGCAAACACCAGAGAGGCGGGAGGGGGGTCTGTGAAGGGGAAGGCAGAGAGGGCTGGGCAGAGCTCTGGGCCGGGCTAAGAGTCAGGGTGAGACCCCCCTGCCCCTAAGGAGTGTTCTCATTCCTTGTAGAAAGGGACAAAGAAAGCAAGAGAGAAGTGCACAGAACACAGACCACAGTCACCAACCACTGTTGACCAAGCACATCCCGCGAGCTGCCCCCGGCCCTGGCTCTGGGCTGGGGGGCGCTTCCCTCCACGGCCCCCTCCCCAAATAACAAACAATCGGCTCCAAAGACAACACGCTCGTTCCATGCAACTTACAGGGGCCCGGAGCAGGGGTCCGGGGATGGGGGCTTCGGCCGACAATGGACACGGGCCCTGGGCTGGGGGGCCCCCAGGGTGGGGGGAGTTAAGCAGCCAGGATTGGGGGGAAAGGGGGAGAAACAGAAAATGTGGGTATTGTTCTCGGGTTGTGTTTTTTCAGGGGTTCGGTCCAAAGGAGGTTAAACAACACAAAAGTCATCAACCCACAGCTCTGTGGCCGTGAGGGTGGAGTGAGGCAGAAGATGGGGTGGAGAGGGGCCTGTTTAGTGAAACCCGTAAGCAGTCCGACCTTCCAACCTCCTCCACCTGAATGTCTGGTGCTCCAACTAACCCCACTGCTCTGTGCTCTGTGCGTCCTGTGGGCCGACTGCTACAATGCACAACTGCCTGCAGCCCGGGGAACCGGGGCCCTCATGGCCCCACCTCGCAGGAGGACAGATATTCCAGGCGCCAGTGCTAGGACGACCTCCAGCACCCTACACCAGCCCCATTACTCCCCAAACCCTACTCCCCTATTCCACTGCAACCCCAAGGAAAACCAGAGAGAGAGAGACACGCAGACACGTGAACACTGACCAGACAAGATCAAACACTGGGGAAGATCTGGGGACACAGAGATACAGAGTTAGTTCTGCCTGGGAGTATGTGTGAGAGACAGGAGAGGAAGAACGAAAAGGGAGAGAGGGGAATGAGAGAAGAGAGGGGAGGAGAGGGGAGAGGAGGAGAAAGGAGGAATGGAATGACTGGAAACAGCTGAGGAAACTGCTCCAGATTCCTGTCTCAAGTGCCAGCGTTGGGTGGCGTGGGCACCCCTGAGGGTGGTGGAAGAGGGGCAGGGGTGCCCTGAGTGAGGGCCCTGGCTAAGTGTGCTGGAGCTGCAGAGGTCACAGGACGGGAGTAGGACCCACCTGGGGGCCCTCAGTAGGGCCGGTTGGCATCCTTAGGCCGCTTTAGCTGGACTTTGAGGCGCTTCATGCCAATCTGGAAACCATTCATGGCCTGGATGGCAGCCTGGGCACTGGCCGGATTGTCGAAACTCACAAAGCCTGAGGTGAGAGGGGCATAAGGCCCAGCCCAGTCCCACCTCATCTCCTATGCCCAGAGTCAGGGGCTGCTTTCTGGTTTCTCAGAAGCCCCCTATTCCCTCCAGGTATCCCAAATGCCTAGAAAACTGCCTGGCACACAGCGCCCGCTATGTCAGTTACAAGGCGTCCAGTAAGTAGTTGTTGGTTGATGAGTTAATCCGGTCAGGCACTGGTCACACTAGGCTTTTCTTTCTGGCATATTTTGGTGGCAGCCCCTTCCTCTGGATAGATGGGAACTTGTCTTTTAAAAACACCACTTCTAGGGTCCTCCCTGGTGGCGCAACAGGTTAAAGCACAGCACTATGAAGGTACCACAGCCACTGCAGCATGAGTTCGATCCCCAGCCAGGAAGCTGACCGACCTGGCCCAGCAGACCTCTCCTGTCCCGCCTGCTGCTCCCCTGTGCAATGTGTTTCGGTCAGTCTGCCTGTTCTGCTCTCCATTTTGTCTCTGGTAAATCCTCTCGCAGCGCACCAACCCCCCTTCAGTACCCCAGTTCTTGTATGCATAAATAAATCAATCTTTTAAAAATAAATAAATAAAATGAAAACACTAAATGATTTCTGAGCAGGGAGGATGAGACATGCCCTTTCTCCTTGAAGTAGCCTCTTCCAATGACATGAAGACAACTAAAATCCACTCCCCTCTCAGCCTTCCTTTAGAAAACCACGTATCTCTAGTTCCTGAGACTTTTCCGATTTCATGAAGCTAGAATCCGGCCAGTTTTCATCCTAAGGAGATAAGATGAAACGTGGTCTCCTGGAGGAAGGCCCGGGCAGTAGCCAGGACGTAGGATACGTTACAAACGTTATTTAGGACTCAGACAATTTGGATTTCAAAAATGAGGTCCATGGTGACCCCAAGTGCCTTCAAATGGATCAGACCTTGTTCTGACTTGGAGTTTTGTCAAAATGGGCCTTACGTTATCTTCTGATGCCTCATAGTCTTACCAAAACACTTGCTCTGATTGGTGGCCCGATCAACGAAGACTTTGGCTGAGATGACGTGGCCAAACGGAACAAACATCTGGAGGATCTCTGAGTCCGTGAACTCCTGGGGCAGGTGGTAGATGAAGATGTTGCAGCCGTCAGGGCCTGGGGGTGGACGGAGACAAAAGGAAGAGCAGGGTGCTGGGGAGGGGAGCAGGTGTCCCCTGCAGATCAGGGCGCCTGGAGGCCCCTCCCAGCCCAGCTTCACTATGACAGCCAGCAGGCCACTTTCCGTTCCCTCTCATCCCCACGGGGGGGGGGAGCCCCCCCGAAGCTGGACACGGGATGGGGGTTCCCAGCAGTGATAGGGTCCCTAAAGACTCAGCTGAGAGCACCCTGCCCGGTGCATACCTTCCCGTTGCTGCTGCTGCTGCTGCTGCTGTTGCTGCTGCTGCTGCTGCTGCTGCTGAGGGGGCGGCGGGGGCTGCTGGGCGACCAAGGCAGGAGGCTGGGGGAACGCAGGCGCCACCAAGCTGTAGGCCGCCGGGTAAGCTGCTGAAGTGGGAGAAGAGCAGGCTGATGGCGCAGCCGTGGTGCCCTGCCCAGGCTCCCCTGCCAGCGCGGGCCACAGGCGTCAAAGGGGATAAGTGGAGTCCGAGGGGCTGCCTCACCCTCACGCCCAGACCCAGCTGCACCCGCAGGGGCCCCTCACCTGTGTAGTGCTGCATCCCAGCATAGGCCTGCTGCAGGGGGTCCACGGGGGCTGCGGGGCTCTGAGCTGGGGAGAACAGCACAGGCCAACTGTGAGGGGGCGCTGGCATGCCGCCGGAGCCCCAGCAGAGCCTCGTGGGGCACGGGGCATGAAATGAGAGGTGAAAATGCACGGAACAGGGCAAGAAGGGAGCCTGACATCAACAGAATTTGAGTCTGTGCCCAGCTGTGCCACCCTGAACAAGTCACTGGCCTCAGCTCCCTGGCTGAGAATGGGAAGGAGCACCCCCCCCCCCCCCCCCGCCCCCAGGCTGACAGAGCAGGAGAAAGCGCCTTATAACCAAAGCCTGGAGAGGGAAGATGTGTCGTGGCTGCTGAAATGGGAGTGGAATCTCAGATGGTTACTGGGGAGAGGGGCTGGCAGGCAGAGAACCCCACCTGGGTAGGGGTGAACCCCGTTGGGATACAGAGCATCAGGGGCAGGCTGCCCAGTGGGCTGGGTGGGCACCGGGCTGTAGCCGTTGACGCCCAGGGCAGCGGGGATGGCAGAGACGGGCGTGGCAGCGATGGCAGGAGGGGTGCTGGTTCCTGGGAAGGAGAAAGCAACAGACAGCGGAGAAGCAGACACACACATGCAGAGAACCGGTCAGCAAGTCTGAGGCAGAGGGAAGAAGCAGGCTATGCTCTGACCCCAGCGCGCCCCACCCCCAGGACCCCGGGCTGCTCTGAGCATGGCCCTGCGCCCCACCGCCACCCCATTCACCCCTTACCCACCTGGCCCGGCCTGGCCTTACCTGAGGACGGGGTGATGGGAGTGGCTATGAGGCCATTGGCATTGATGGCGGCCATGTGCTGCATCTGCACGGCAGCCATGGTGGCCATGGGGCTGAGGTAGGCACTGTGAGCCGCTACCAGGGCCGCCTGCTGCTGCATCAGCTGGGGGACAAGGAAGAGGAGAGTGGGACCATGCCCTTGGATCCTGGCCTGGCTCCCCTCCCAACCATGGGCCTCTGCGTTGGGAGGGTGGGGGAAGGCCCAGGGGATAGGAGGAAAAGAGGGGGGAAAGAGGGGTGCTCACGGCCTGGGTGTAGGCGCTGTAGGCTCCGAACTGGAGGGCAATGGGGCTGAACATGCCCAGCTGGGTGGCCACCTGCTGCATCCTGCGGAGACCTCGCTCCTTCTCCGTGTCAGCAAACTTAACCACCAGGCTGGACGAGGCACCCTAGATAAGGGGCCCGAATGCATCAGAGGCACAGAGCCAGGCTTCTCCCCAGGATCCTCAGGCCCTGCTCTGTACCTCCAGGCATGGCTTGGCCTGGCCCCTGCAGGAGGGCAGCCACATTGCCTCTCCATCCACCCCACCCTCCCCCAGAGTGTGCCAGGATGTGCAAGACACTAGAAAGTGTCGGCCAGTGGGATGCAGAAGCCACCCCTGGCTTAGGGAGGGTTCTGTGCCAGAAACCATCACCAGGGGACAGGCACTCAAAGGTTGATCTCAGGCTGGTCTTGCCTAGTTGCTGCCGTACCCCTTACCCTGACCCCTGCCCTCGCACCCCAGTTCTTACTTGGGATATAGCCTCAAATTTTAATACAAGCCTGGGCCAAATACAAATCAACTTGGAATAACTACAAAAGGGCTGTTGATTCTAGAAGGCAGATGCAGTTATCCCTCCAATGCGCTTTCCTTTCCACTGCCCAGTGCTGGCCCAGTGTCTGGGGGAACTCCCCTTCTTCAGAGCCAGCTTATTGCACAGAAGAGGTGTGCTGGCCACAGAGCCCTCCGGGCATGCAGATGGCCCTCTGCTAATCCCAGCATGCGGGTGACCCTCTGCTAATGTGCAGGGCAGAAGGGTAGATGGAGGGGTCTGTGTGGCTTCTAAGCAGGTGTCCTGAAGCCCCAGGGAGGTGGGAGATAAAGGACAGAGCTGAGCCTGTGGGCCAGGGAAGGCAAGAGCAGAGGGAAGAGGACACGTGGGCTGAAAATGAGGGAGAGGGGTAAGGGACAGAGGTAGGGCAATGTCACCCAAGAGATTTGATTTTTCTGACAGCAAATTCTTTTTAAATAAATTCAAAGACCCAATGAGGAATGAACTGCCCTCTCTGAACTAGGACTGCGGTGGGCCAGGCAGAGCTGGGAGGCCTAAGGCCAGGGGAGTGGGCTCACCGGCAGGGTCCGGCTGCTGTGAAGGGTGTTTATGGCCGCCTGGGCCTCCGCGTGGGTCTGGAACTTTACGAAGGCGCAGCCTAGAGGGTTTAGAAAGGAGGAGGAAAGGGTGGAAGCCTCCCCTTGAGGGCTCCCAGTCTCCTTGCCAGGGGACAGGGGACTGATGGAGGAGGGGAGAGAGATCAGAGAACTCAGGTGGGGGGGGAGGGGCAGTGGGAGAGGGCCGTGGAGGGGTTCAGCCTGGGGACTGCGTGCTGATGGGAGGGGCATCACTGCGGGAGGATTGCAGGGGTGGAGGGGCGGAGCAGCAGGCTACCTTTGCTGGTTCCATCAGGCCCCCGGAGCACAGTGCACTCGTCTATGGTCCCGAAAGGCTCGAACATCTTCCGAACATCCTCATCTGTCTGCTGCTTCCCTAGCATCCCCACAAAGAGCTTCCGGTCTTCTGGGGGATAGTAGGGCACAGAAGAAGGGGTGTCTTTAGGGCGCTTTCTGCTTTCCCAGCCCCTGCCCGCTCAGACTGGCAGGATCCCCACTCCTGGAGCTCCACACACTCCCCTCACTGTGGACACCAGGGGCTTTGGGGTGAAAGGGGTGGGGGTTGGGAGATGGGGTACCTTACTCCACCATGGACCTCGGTTTTGCCATCTTTACAACGGGTAGGATCACATCCCCTCTGGCCACCCCAACTTCTTGGCCCACCTTCATCGGTAACCACTGGGATTCTCAGACTTCCTTCCAGAAAGCTACCCTTCCCCTACTCCAGGCCCTAGGCCTGCAGGCGTGGGGAGAGGGACTGAGTCCTGAGGTACAGAACCTACCTCCTCGGCTCTCGCTGTCGGCTGGCTTGACCTGGATCGGCCTGTTCATCTAAAGGAGAGAAGAGAAAGCAACTGTGGGGACCTCCTCCGAACACCCCAAGAGCCCTCCCCAGGCCGCGACCTGCAGCGAGGTTAGAGGAGTGCTAGGCCCAAGCAGTCTCCCTCACCCTCTAGCCCTCTGGGAGGGCGGAAGGGGCTAATCTTGTGAAGGGTTAGAGGGAATGGAAGAAGGAGATAGGGGTGCATGCTCTTGGAGCGCACGCTCATGGGGTGCACTCCATGGGGACCCAGGGATACTTGGTCAGGGGCAGGTGCTGCTCTCCTGAGGGGGAGAATGGGCCTGCCCACCGGACCGGTCCTGAGATAGAGCCCAACCCAGGGGCGATTTAACAAGAGCTGCCTCAATTCTACAGAGCAGAAGCAACAGAGGCCATCCCATGAAGAAGCCCCAGGGAGGACTCCAGACTGAGGGCGCGCCACAAATGCCCTAAGTTCCTTCTGACCCCTAGAGGTGTGTCTGCCGCTCCTTCTGCCCCCCCCCTACACCCCTTGACCCCAGGGGGAAGGCACTCGGGCAGCACAAAGGGAGCAGATGCCCAGTCTCCGTGGCAACGGGAGAATACGCGCCATGGCAACCGCCCACTCAGCCTGATTTATCCGTCCCCGTCGCCCAGGCGACCGTGGTGACGTCATCACTCCTGCTCCACACACCCAAAGAAGGAGTGGGGAGGGGAGGGTGGGAACTGGGTATGGGGGTTTGGAGGCTTCAGTGGAGCCTGGGAGGTGGGGGAGGGGCCCCGGGGAGCTTCCAGATTCTGGAGGGAGGGACTGAGCAGGCCTCCAGGGCCCACTCGGCCCTTCTCCGGCTTCCTCCTCCACATCAGATCCTCCGCTGCGCTGGGAGGCAGCTACTGGAGTCGCCGCTGTCCCGTGCTCTTTTGCGATTCTCGCTGAGCCCGGAAGTCCTCCGGAGCGCTCCCCTCGCCCCTGCGCCTGCAGTGTCGCCCTTTGTTCAGCCTCCCGTGGAAACGCAGGCCTCCCAGTCCCGCTCAGGCTGTGTCTGGGGAGCGCCTTGGAAGGGACTCCTGCAGGTTGATTTCCTTAACTACCGTGCGCAGCATCTTAGACGGGAGGGAGGCTGGCCTGAAAATGTCCTGCTACTGAGAACTTCGACCACTAATCTGAGGGTGGGGAGTCTTAGTTTCTGTGACTGAAAATAAATAAAAGCAAGCATTCATCTCATCTACCTTCTGGTGGTGGGATTAAAAGTATCCTCAGGACAGGTACTAGGGGTCAGGACACCTGGGACACCATAGTTGGGTGACTTTAGAGAAATCACTTCTCTCCTCTGGGCCTCAACTTCCTCATCTGTGAAGTGGGATGGGGTGAATCAGACCAGCTCCAGGCAGGTTGCCCTCAGGTCTAGCCTTCTGGGGTCTCAAGGCCTATGTGCCATCATGTAACACAGAAGTGAGGGAATGACAGCTGCCCCCAGCTCCTCCTCACACTCCTTCCTAGGTCCAGTATGGTTGGACTCAGCTGATGCAGTATTCACAGCCTGGATCTCATCTCAAAGGACCCTCCCTTCCCATGGCCCCCTTCTCCCCAATCTCTCGATCTGAGAGCAGCTGGTGGGGGAGGGAGGGTACCACTCATACAAATCCTGCAACCCATCGGCCCCAGCTTTATCAGTCCACCAATCTGGGATTATCCCATTCCAGGCTCAATCTCCTCAGGACTCAGGAGTGTGTGTGTGTGGATAGCAAGAGTGGGGGTCAGATGTTCAGAACCCTTTCTCTCCTGTACTCCAGCCAAAACAATCAGAAAGTTCCCCACATGCACCTCAGCAGTCAGCCCCCCCCCACACACACACACACAAGAGGGAGAATAGAACCAGGGGTGCAGCTGTGGGGATTTCTTAGGCATTAGCCCCTTCCCAGCAGCCTCCAGGGGGTTCACTGTTCTAGTGGGAAGGGGGACCAAGAAGCCAGAGAGAATGGGTGCTGTTCCCTTTCTGCACAGGCTCCCGGCACAAAAATAGCACATCAATAAATATCCACGACTGATATAGATACATATAAAGACACACAAGCATGCAGACCACAGCACAGACCGCAGAGATGGAAGAATCCCCCACGTGCCCTCACAGCCAGCCTCCCTCCGTGGCCCCCAGTGCCATATCCCCAGCCTCCCCATCTCCACCTGGCACTTCCTGTGGGAAGCTCAGTCTTTGTTAGTTCAGTTCAGCACACCTGCCCCCTCCCCTGAGTCCAGCTGGGCCTTGTTTACCTGGCAACCAGGCGCCAGGTGCCTGTCTTGCCTAGCTACCGCCAGCCAGGTGATAAGCCCTCCCTAGGGCCTCCCAAAGAAGAAGGGGCTATTTTACTCCAAGTGTCCCCAAGACCCCTCACCAACATAGTCACTTGTAAGGCCCACTTCCTTCTCACTAATGGCAGACCCCACTCCACTGCCAGGAAATGCTCATTAACCCCACAAAATCTAATTCTCTTGTGGGCATAGGCCCCCTCCACACAGAAGTCCTCACTGTGGGCCAGAACCCACCTGCCCACTGCAAGCCAACGGGAGGCCCATGTGGCCAGAGTGGGATTTAGGAGGGGCACAGTGAGCCATGGGGGTGTCCCTCACACCACTGCCTTCAGGCAGCCACGCCCTGCTCTCAGGAAGAATCTGAAGGCCTATGTCCCAGCTCAGCCTGGAAAGTTGGGGGGGAAGGGGTGGGGAGGAAACAAGGCCTGGTAGTCCCAGCCCAGTCCCCCACCCCCAATCCTTTCCCTATAGTGTGAGGCATCTTCCTCAGGTGTGGCAGCTCCCAGGTTCTGAGTCACAAGTGGGGAGGAAGAAGAGAGGACTGAATGCCCCTGAATAAAAAAGACCCTGATAGAGGGACATGGCAATTACACAGTAGGAACTTCCTACAGAGTTGGCACACTGTGCACACACATACACACTGCACACACAGACACGCACACTCAATGGCTACCTGAGGAAGAACAACCTGACAGAAGAAAGGCAGGTGGCAGGAGAAAAGAGCTGGGGGGGGCAAAGGGTCAGGCAGAGCTTGGTCACGGACATCCGTTCCACTAGACTGCCCTGGTCTGTCCGCTCGGATCCTTCCCCACCTCCAAAAAGAAGTGGGGTCCACATTGAGTGGTGGAACCCCTCATTTCCTACTGGAGGCTCTGTTGGTGGGGCCTCTCTGGAGTCTGTGTCTTGGGGCAAAGGACAAAGTGGAAACTTAGGGTCAGCTAGGAGCTGTGGGGTAGGGCTAGACCATCATTAACTGAGTGCCCTTCTCCCTCATCTCCCACCCTAAGTCTTATTTCCTCAGGAAGAGGAGGTGGCACCTTTCCACAACCAGGATGGAGTCCTGTCTGAGTGCATAGGCAGGTGAAGGGGAACAGACCCAAGACAGACACCCTCAGCTGGGGCTGAAGACCCCTGGTCTCATGCCCCCAGCCCATCTCTCTCACCTAAATCTCCACTCCAACCTCCTCTTAGCTCCACCTCACCGCCTCCCCCTCCCCCCCTCCCCCATCTTGTGAGGCTCTGAGCAATAGAGACAACAGAAAAAGAAACAGTGATGGAGATGAACACTGTTGGTTTTCAAGGGACATCCATGGAGAAAAGGGAGGATAGTGGGTTGTGATGTGATGTGATGAGAAGCAGGCTTCTCGGGGAGGTGTGTGCCACACCCTTGCCCACCAGCACCCACACCCACCTGCACCCAACCCACACATGCATGTGGGACCTCTGGCCTGCTCACACGGGCATGTGGATCCGAACTCGGGCAAGGGCTGTTCCGGGCATCTCCAGGGACTCAGAATAAATAGTGGGATGGGGAGAAGTTAGCAGTTGGCTTTACTTCCTGAGAGGACCAAAGACCTCTCAGGGTTTGAAGTTGGGAACAGTTGAAACAGTCCTAATGTCCAGCCCCCCACCCTCTTTTCCCACCTGCCTTATCTATTTCTCTCCCAGGAAGAGACGGAGCAGCAGCCTCTGCCCCATTTCCCATGAGGGAGGGGTTGAGGCTGTGACAGGTGTGTTTCCTGCACCCAGACAGTGCTCAGCAAATATTTGCTGATGGGAGAGATGGAGCCAGCTCTCTGGAAGTAGTTCCTGGGCTTCACAGTGTGGGAAATCAACAGCAGCAAGAAAAGAGAAAGGGAATGGCCCATCCTTCCCACCCCTAGGCTGTAGGGTTGGGGGCAGTCTAAGGCTCTTTATTCCTAAACTTGGTTGCCATTCAGGCCTGCAAGACTGGCTGAGAAGAGACAAAGAACTCTGACCCCATGGGAAAGAGGTGTCTCCAGCCTCCCTGTGTGCGTTTGGTGGGATCAGGTCTGACCCCCCACAGTAATGTCTGCCCTTGCTCAGCCCCCAGTCTCCCTGCCAGCCCAGGCCCCATCAGGCCCTGTTCCTCCTATAGCCAATGGTCCCACTCTCCCACTCTTTCAGGGAGACACAGGGTGAGTCTGTTCAAGCTCAGAAGCTACCCTGAGATGCCTGTCTGACAGGAACCAGCTGCCTATCTCAGGCCACAGGAGCCTCTCCTCCTCACAGCAAGACTTCCTCCCCAGAGTCCCAAGAGAGGTTCATTCTGCCCAGATGGATGTCCAAAGCCTTATCCCCTGGCCCCACAACCAGTCAATTCTGCCCTCTAAGTGCTGCCCATGGGCAGTTTGGAACGTGGGGATGGGGCTTCACCTGCTCCTTGCAAAGGTTACATTTACTCTGCTAATCCTGTTTCCCATCTCTCCAGGTGGCAAGAAATGCATCTACAGCAAGAAAGAGGGATAGAGAGGGACTTCTTGGTGAGGATGGGAGGTGGAAAATATGCTTGGTGTCTTGGGAAGGTGGTGGGCCCCCTGCCCCTTCTAAGGCCCTTCTCAGCCCCCGGGCCTTGGAAAGGCCGGGACTCACCCCTGGAAGCGTCTTCTGTTCGTGCAGGGCGCTCTGGGCCTTCAGGGCTGAATCGCGGGCACAGTATGTCAGGAAGGCACATCCTGAGGAGGGCCAGGGGCAGAGAGAGACCGGGTGGGGGTGAGTCCCCGGCCTCCCCTCCCTAAAAGGCCCCCCCCATAAGGCTGAGGCCTGGGAATCTGTCCCTTCTTGCCCCCTTCTGCTTGCTGGGGTGGTTGGTGTCTGGGAGAGGGTAGATACTATCCCAGGGAGCTTGGGGCAGAGACCCAGGGACCAGGAGACTTAAATGGAGGTGGTGATGGAAGCAGGCGGAAGCTGGGGTTGTCAGAGACGGGGCTTTGTGTGGGGGAGGAGAAGGGGCATGTGATCGCCAGACAAGTGTGCAGTGTGGCTTTCTCTCCTCCTTAGCTGGTCTCCTCTCCCATTCTCCTCCACCTCCACTTCCCTCCATCTTGGTCATCATCACCCCGCTCCTCTCACATTTTTTTCTGTTTCCTCATCTCTCCCCAACTCTATGAGAGGCAGGTGGAGGGTGAAGTGGAATAGAGGTGAAGGAAAGGGAGGGCCCTTAGCTGGCATTCCCTAGGCAGATGGAGGGGGCGGCAATGTGGTCCCTCAGATCCCCTCCCCTTGCTCCCACCCAGAGCCTGGATCCCTCAAGTCCTGACCTGGCTCTGACCCTACTTAGCTTCAGCCCTGGCACCTCCTCCTCACACCCCAGATCTCTTAACTTTCCAAGTCCCCCACACTTCCCAGGTCTTTACCATCCTCTATCCTTCACATCCAGCTTCTCAGGTCCCTCTTCCTGGAGCTTCCCTGCCCAGTTCCTGGCCATTCTTTCCAGGTTGAGCCCAGAGCCTGTTCCAACCCCCTCCCTTATAGTATTCTAAGCTAGTAAGAGTCTCTTGTACACATGCACGCATGCACACACACACACACACACACACACACACACACCTATCTAGCTCTGCTCTCCCAAACCAGCACTCTTATCCTTCCATGCTTCACTGAGTTCATCCACAACACCCCTTCCTCATCTCTGGGAGCCACATCTCTGCAGATCCCTTGACAACTCTTCCCTCCAAGAAGCCCTCTCCTTATTCCTCCCTCTGGAACCCCCTGGTCATCTGGCTGAGTTCTTTCCTAGCTCCTTCATGCACGCTCCCAGGTCCTATACTCTTTTCGTCCTAGATTGGCCTTTTCCGACCACTCTGTCCTTCCAGCCTGGATCCCCCCTCTTCCCAGTCCACCCCCTGAATCCTCTCCAGCTTGCCCTGACCCCTCACCCTTGTGCAGCCCGGTGTACTTGTCCTTGATGACAGTCAGCTCGAAGATCCGCCCGAACTGTTCGAAGATGGGCTTCAGGTCCTTTTCCTCCAGATGCCTCGGGATCTGCCCCACAAACAGCTTGATGGCATCCGGCTCCTTCATTGGGGCGGCCCAGGAGGAGGGGCCGTGGGGAGCAGGGAGAGGCCCAAAGGCCAGGGGGAGCTGCCTAGCAAGTAGGCGAGTGGTGGGGGCCAGGGGCCCAGCCGGGGCTGGCTTTCCCTGTGGCCCCCAACCCCAGTGCTGAGTAGAAGGGGCAGCTCTTCACACAAAGGAGGCCCAGGGAGTTGAGGGCGAGGGGTCAGGGGTCTAGGCAGACGCTGTCATGCCACCAGGGGGCATAGCCCAAGCAACGATCTCCCTCCCAGAGGTCTGGCAAACAACCCAGGCTGGGGGTCAATGTGGCCAAAACCTGGAGGGTGGGGGGGTGGGGGGGTGGCAGAGTGCTAGGAACTGGGATTTTAGGTAAGAGCTGGAGGTAGAGAAAAAGGCTTGAGGAAAGCGATGGGAAAGGAGGTTAGGGGCCTGGTAGGGTTGCCAGCAGCGTCGGGGCAGGGGGAGGGCGAGGGGCACTCCTGATGTGGGGCAGGTAGAGCTCTTGTTGGCTTCCCCGGGAGGACACCTCCCCTGTGGCTGATCCTTCTGCTGGGTCCGAAGATCCCTGATGCCAGATGCTTGATCTCTGATGGCGGCAGGGCTCCGGGGGTCCCTGTGGCCCTGCCGCCCCCCTTCAGGTCCTCCCCTTAGCCCCCCTCCCACCCCCACCCCAGTCCCCGGGCCTGGGCTGCTGCTGGCTGCTCCCGCCGCTGGGGCTGCCTGCTTTCCCGGTCACCTGGGTCCCGGAGCTCTGCTCTCCGGCCGTGCTCTCCTCAACAAAAACCTCCCCCCTCCACACCCCCCTCCCCACTCCCACCTCCTTTCCCCTGACATCAGTGATGTCAGTCTCAGGGGTGGAATACAAATTCTCTACCCTGGAGAGGGACGCACAATCCAGACAAGAGCCACGCCCTCTTTATCTCCTTCCTCTCCGACTCCCTTCCCGCCCCCAGAAGAGCAGCTGGTCCTGTTGATAATAACCCTTCCCCCCTCTTACTCTTCAATCAGGAATTGGGCAAGGCACTAAGATGGAGAATTTATAGAGGAGCCCTAAAGTGGGGTCCATTGTTCCGGGGGCTGGAGCTGTCCCCGGTGCTGGAAAAGAAGACCCAGGAGAGGGGAGTTGTGGGGGAGGAAGAGAGGGGAACCAGGCATCTGGGGAGACCCAGAGTGGAAAGCCAAGGAAGGAAACCAGGGGGGGAAATAGCTTAGGAACAGTTGGGCAGGTTGGGGTCGGGGGGAAGGAGAGAGGTGTATCGGGGAGAGAAGCAGGTCACGGAGCCTGGGGGGAAAGGGTAGAAGGAACCCAGAAAGGAAAGAGGGAAAGGGTGGGGCGGGGAAGGGGGAGGAGGGCAAAATGAGTTCAGAGAGAAAACTGCATTTTTCAGAAAAGGACCTAAGAAAAAACTGTCTTGCTGGCATTTGCCGACTCCCCCTTCTCGCCCTCTGGGGGGTTTGTGTGTATAAGTGTGTGGGCGGGGAGGCTGTGGTGACAGCGGGAACTCTCACTTGTAAGTGCCTGAAAGACCAGGACACTGTTTAATTCAGCATTTACTGTTCACAGTGTCTAGCACAGTGTCTTACTCCTACATAGTAGGTGCTTAACAAATATTTCTCGAATAGAGAGTTGATGCAAAGAACCTCTGACAACAGTGAGTTCCTGACTCCTTCAGTGGAAACAACTGCAGCTGTCAAGTTCCCCTCTAGAGCAGAAGAAACCCAATTACTCCTCCCTTTGCTTCCCACCACTCCCCCCATTGAGGAGTGGGGGAAGCACATTGGGGATTCTTATTAAGCAACTGTATGCCTATGGATGATGGCTTTGCTCCCTAAGCTCCCAGGAGCTTGACTCTCTCTATGCACATGAAGTATCACCAAGACCCCCTGGACAGGCAGCTCTTGCCTTTCACCAGGTCTCACAATTGTGGAGCACCCTGCCTACTGTCATTCTTCTCCCATAGGGGTTGATGTCTCCCCCAAATATGTCCCAACCAACCCTAGCAGCCCCCACTGGTCAGCTGTCAAGGCAGGCAGGCTCTTCTTCTGGAAGGAAAGTAACTGCACTCAGGTAGCACTTACAGTGTCCCAGGCACTGTCCCAAGTGCTGTATGTTTACTAATTTAAACTTTAGCATCACTGTGATGAAGTTTCTATCATTATTTCCACATAAAGATGAGGAAACCAAGACACAGACAGTTGAGATGACTCATCTAATGTCACAATCAGAAAGAGGTCTTGCCGAGAGCAGAGCCCTGGGCAGTTGGACTCTATCTGAGCCTGTAAGTTTAACTCCCACATCAAATGCTCCACTTGGGAATGGGAGAGTGGTTAAGCATTGCCTTTCTCCCTTTAGTGTCTTCATTTGAGCCCTAGTGAGAGATGTTCTTTCTACTACAAGGGATTTTCTGTTGACCACCTTCCATCCTTCCTTAACTTGGATTTCTGTGTCCTGAATCAGATTTTGGCAGGTGTGTGTGCTTGTGTGTAGACATGATTGTCCTTCATCCAGTGGGTGTCCCAGCAGCATCCCCTAAGTTGGGTGGGTGGGAGAAAGCATGTGTGGAGTAGTCAGAGTACGTGATGGCAGTGCCAGGGAGTCAAGAGTGCAAACACATCTGGAAAGTAACTTTCCACTGACCCACCCTGCCCGGACTGCTCCCTCTTCTTGCTTCTAATCTGATCTTGGTATTTATGGAGATGCTAAACAGATCACACCCTCTGAGGATGGAGCCTAGGAAGACCCTACAGCCCTGTTGATCTCATTACTCTGTGTCTTGTCAGCAGATCTGCCGCCCTGCTGCTCATTCAGGCTTCAGGCTAATCATATTAATTGAAATATTAAACATTCACAAAAATGAATTATAATGAACTCCCCTTGCTCTTCCTCCCAGCCAGCAATTGGGGAGACAGCTGCCGGCAGCAAAACACCTCTAATCCTTGGCTTAGTTTGTAGTCCCCAGATAGCAGGTTTCAGTCTGACAGAAGCAGCAGAATTTAGGGGAGGTGGGAGATCTGTTAGGCCCTCCTTTCTGGGTGGCTCTCGGTATATCTGTTTTCCTTCAGACCATGGAAGAAGAGCCCTCAGAAGTCAAGTCTGGGGAAAAACACCCTATGACTCAGAGGCCCATTCTGGGGAGCTGCTCTCCAGTCAGAGATGAAACTTCAGAGCTCAACTTCCTACAAGGTACTTGGTCTGCCCCTGTGTCTAACCTCACCCTACCTATTAATCTTCTCTGCACTCAAAGAGAGGCTGCCCTACACAAGAAAGATTATTGACTTTATAAAGGGACAACTCTAGGTTTCAGTTTTTTGGAAAGGAGAAATGGTGATAATTGGGGTATTTTTCAGTAAGGGCAAAATGTAGTGGTGGGATGTGTGGGCAGGGTGGCTGGGCACCAAGTCCTTGTTGGCCTGACTAACTGAAAACAGAGTGAAGACATTTGCAGCAAAATCTATGCATGTGCACAAAGATTATATAACCTTCCTTCCCTCAAGCGGCTTCTACTTCAAGTGGAGAGTTAAGACTGACCAACACCAAAAGCAATAGTGAGTTCGAAACATTGGTAAGAAAATAAAGTAGCTTCTCTTGTTTGCACATCAGGTGTTTGGGACTTGGGTTATAGAATGTGATTGGTCAGAAAAGCTTTGCTTGATGCACAAGAAGACCATGAAGTAGAAAGAAAACATTTGCTCTACTATGCATGAGAGGAGAGGGGTGAGGGGTCAGTGCACATACCTGCTTGTGTGCGCACATGTAGATCAGCACTATTAAATACAGGGCAAGCCATATAGTTTTAAAAGTTCTAGTAGCCACATTAAAAAGGTAAGAAAAAGTGAAATTCAATTTAACATTTTAACTGATCTATTCAAAATATTATCCAATATGCTTACATATGATATGCAAAATGTTCAACATGTATTCAATATGTAGATTATTAATGAAATAGTTTACTTTTTTTCTATACTATGTCTGCAAAATCCAGTGGGTATTTCACACTTCCGGTGCATCTGACACCCAAAGCCACATTCCAAGGGCTAGGTAGCCACCAGTAGCCACCTGGAGCTACAATGACCTTCCTGCTCTAGAGGATCCACTACTTTTTTTCTCTGAGAGGGTGGAAGAGGGTGAGGGGTGGGTCAAGGGGGTGAGAAGAGAAGGCCTTGACCTCCAGGAAGTACCCACTCTGAGTAACCTCTGTTTCTGCCTGAAAAAAATCCCCCTGACAGATGGCAGCTTATCTCTCTCTCACTCTATTAAAGCTCGCTCCTAAAAAAAATAAACAACCAAAATGATTACTAACGCAGATGGGGCCCCTGAGAGGCAGCCTGTAGCCCACTACCTAATCTACCTCTTGTGTGTTTTTCCTGGCTTGAGAACTGCCAACCTTTTCCCTTCTTTACCTCAGTCTTTGCTGAAAAGGATAGAGGCGGACCACCCGGGGACTCCTCCAAGGCTTGGCCTAATGCTGGGCTCATTTCTCATGTCCTTTCTTTGCTCCTTGGGGCAGTTGTTCACAAATCCAAAAAGACAGCTTCCCTTTGGGGTTTTCTTCTCTGCCTCTCAGTAGCCTCTGCAGGGCATGATCTCTAGGGGTGTGGAGGCTCAGCAAGTGTGCATTGGCAGGCTGCCTCCTGCCCTTTCCAAGCCTCTATTTTCAGCTCTCTGGCTTTATGTTTCACTTCCCTGTCTTAATTAGATACTAGAAGAACACATCTTAAAGACCAACTGCCTTTCCCTCCTCTACTCTATTGGGAGTGGGAGAAATACTTTAGGATTTATGAGGAGCAAGTTAATCTACTCCACGAGGACAAACTTCACGCAGGGTGTGCCCCAGATGTTTTGTTCCAGCATTTAAAATCTCAGAACATTTCCTCCTTTGCAAAAGTCAGTACACTCCATCCTATGGGATGCTTTTAAGTTGTTTTAAGATTTCAAGATTTCTGTCTGTCAGGACAGATGGCGGGGTTAGGCTTCTGGGTCCGGGGAAGGGAAGAGGTCTGGATTCTTTTCCCACTACTAGGCTTCCTCCAACTTTCACCTCAGTGAGAGAGTCAGAGACCAAATTCTGTTCCTGACTCCAGGATCCAGTTTTGCTCAGAGTTAGGGAGGAAAAAATTCTTTGATGTTGAGAGGAGTCAAGTAGAAGGGCTAATACAATCAAGCCCGGAACTCAGTCCACAAGCCCGGGAAGGAGGTTCTGTGGTGACCCTCCCCATCTGACTCCTAGGCTTCAGAGCAGACCCAGCGTCGCTTCCCCCAGCGCCTCCTCCAGGCTCTGGGAAGGGCCGTGTTTGTGGGCGGGATCAGAATGAGGGCGGGGCCGCGTTGTGAGCGGCCCCGTCGCCTTGACAACCGCGACAAGATGGCGACGCTTCAGGGCGGGCTGCTGGGGTCGGATCCCGGCGCGCTGAGCCCCGCGCAGCTGGAACAGCTGCGCAAGTTCAAGGTGGGTGCGCCCCACCCTCCGCCTCTATTAAAGTGCTGCTCTCCTAGGATAAGGGCCCGTTTGGAGGGTCCCCAAGAGAAGGGGCGCGGGGGCTTTATCTCAGATGAAAGAGAAAAGCTTGGGGGAGACCCCCCCGACAGACCCCCTGAGCTTTGGGGAGCCCCTGAACTGAGTCTTACAGGCACCTGAAAGTGCAGGAATAACTAAAACAGGATCTGACTAGAGAAATGGACCGAAATTACTGCCAGATACATTAACTTAGATACAAACAAGAACTTCCCGACAGTGGGGACCTGCCCTCAGTTACGGACACTGTGCCTGGGCAGCCACAGCGGCTTAGAGACACTACTGGTCTGTAAGTGATGGGTGGCTTAAAGTTTCAAGAATACTGGGAAAAGATCTCGGTTTGCCCACACGTTGCTTCCTGCAGCCCTTCACATCTCCAGAGCTTGAACCCTGAAATCAGTCTTTTCATGGAACATGACCCTTTGCTCTTGTGCCCCCCACCCCCCAGATTCAGACTCGGATTGCTAACGAAAAGTACCTCAGGACCCACAAAGAAGTGGAGTTGCTCATAAGTGGTTTTTTCAGGTAGGTCATTTTTCCCGAAAGGTCTAGAGGAACTAATGGAAAATTTTACTGGATCTTGTTGGGTATAGATGAGTGTGTCTTCTTCCTATAAATACTTCCTATTGCTTTCTGAAGAGTCTAACGTTAGGAAATGTGATATTTTTTCTAACTCTGGGATGTGGTACCCAGTAGGGTTTCTTCAGCTATTAAGCTAGAGATTTGCTTAATTTATCTTTAAATTCTCAAAGATACTAATAGTCATCCCCGTTAGCAGTAATGATATATACTTCATGACCCCTGAAAGCATTGAGAAACTCAACAGGCAGCCATTGGGTGGAGAACATTATCTGCTAACTCTGGCAGCTTAACAAGATCACTGGAACTTAAAAATTCACATGTGTGACCCTTCTCTACCTCAGAACATTGTTCTAGAGACTCCCCTCTAAGACTTAGGGAAAAGAAGACCATTTTCCAGGTATCCTGGAGCATATTCTGCCGGCATGGGATTTGCTTGAATGAGAAAAGAAAATGTCCTAATGGGATCAAAGGCACAGAACTAAAGCAAAAAATAAAATTAAAAAAACCATGGGGTAGCAATGAATGAAAACAGTAAGCTGTCTCAAATCCTGCTTGGTTTTAGACAAATAGGCAAGGTTTAAATAATAATGGTTTCCAGCCCTCCCTGGTGGCACAATGCTCAGCTAGGAAGCTAGCTGTAGCCACTTCAGCTAGAGCTCCATTCAGTCCCCTCCCCAGAGGTGACCCGCATGGCGCTGCAGACCTCTCCTGTCTGGCCCACGGCTCCCGTCAGCAGTGTATTTTGTGAATCTGCCTGTTCTGCTCCCCACTCTGTCTCTGGTGAATCCTCTCACCGCCCCTGCACTTCTGACCTGAATGCCAGTTCTGTATGCATAAACAAATAAATAAGTCGTTAAAAAAATAACGGTTTCCCTTTTCTGGCTGTGCCGTGGTCTCCTATGTTAGCAGTTATCACAATGTACGGTAAACACTGTCAGTGGTCTCTTCCTGTCCCCCTGAATCGTGGCTCTATTTGTGGAGCTCTGTTTGTGTCCCCAGGGCTCTCCCGGTATGTGGCTTCTCAGTGTTCTTTTGCTGATCCTCCCAGCCATTCTGTGACAGATAGCTTATTATTGCTTCCCTTTTACAGGTCAGAAAAGTTAAGGAGAGGAGAGGTGCTTTTGCCCAGTTGTTGAAGTTGGATCCCAAGCCCTGGCGTTTCCAATGTGTTGTATTGTAAGCACCTGGGAGCTGGGCACCAGAGACGGGACTGTCCTTCCTTCCTTCCCTTCTCAGAAGCAGATCCAAAGAGGTCTGTTTTCAAGGCCCCTTTGTTTTTCCCGCATCTCACTATTCCCTGTATGTTAGCCACGTCTCCAGTGGCAGCAGATTCTCAGAGGGCATATGGGAGAGGGTGGGGGAGACAGAGAAATCTGTTCGTGAAGTTGGCTGTATTTGCACTGGGAGTGAAACTCAGGCAAAGGATAGTTAGGGGTTCTCTGTCATTGTCAGCCCTGGGGATCAGGCCTTCCCGTTTTGCACTGTTTCTTCTAACAGAAAATGAAGGTCCTATCTCAGGGAAAATGAAGGATGATAGGGTCCTATCTTGGGGAGCTTACAGTCCAAGTTAGGAATGATTCCAGCAGGGAGATGGGGTAGATGGTAAAACCCTGAATTAAATCTCCCTCTTCCTTGTTCACAAGAAGGATGAGATCCCTTGGGGTGAAGAGGAAGGTATTTCAGTCACTTGTCTGGATGGCCCGGCTCTCTGCACACATTAGTTGGAGGCAGAGCTGGGTGGCATTGCCTGGCAGGGGCATCCAAACTTCTTCCCCTTCCGCATCCTCCTTCTGCCCAGGCCAGGTGGGCTACCTGGCTTTTCCTTTGTTGTCTCTGAAGCTTCCCAAAGAGGTGAAATCACCCTGGCCCCTTTTAGGCCTTTCTCTATCTGGGTTGGAAGAGGGGTGGGGGGGAGAGGAAGTGTTTGAAGTTTGATGGTTTGTCTTCGCTTTACTTTTTCCTCTGGGTAATACCAGGATGAGGCCTATTGCACACTTTGCTTTGCTTGCCAGTCCTTAACCCTGCTGCGGGCCTTGAGCCATTAGAAACTCCAAACTGGGCTTGCGGGAGTGCAGCTGTCATCTGGGATTTCAGGCCCTAATGATTCAGGACCATTCAGCCACAGCTCTCCAGTCCATGTTCTGGATGGACACTTCATGCCTTGGATTTTGGATATGAAAAGTGGAAAGAGTAGGGATCTAATTTTAAGCACCTAAAACATGACCTCATGTTTAGGGTAGAGAGACGGCAGCAAAGTGTGTCATGATAGGCTTTATTGGAAGTTTGTGTAAATGAATCTTCCCAAAATACAGTACTGATCACATGATCCCTTAGCTGGGAAATCTTCAGTAGATCCACAATGCTGTTCTTTCTTATAAACATTCTTTTGAAATGCAAAGTACAGGAAGGTGGCATATCCTCACTGGGTGAACTTCCCGCACGCACGCTGAGTGCACACTTGGCACTCGCGTCCAGGTGAAGAAACAACCTGACTAGCACCTCAGGCCCTCTGTGGCCCCTCGAGTCACTGCCCTCCAGCAGGGAGCCAGAACCCTGACTTCTAGCTTCCCTTTGCCTTCTTTGTGCGTTATAGAAGCAGGACTCTACCATAGGCACCCTTGTGTGCCTGGCTTCTGTTGTTCGATAGTGTCTTGCGGGTGCTTTGTCCTCACTGCTGTGTGACTACACCTTGCTTTATCCGCCTGTCCCCATCATCTCCCACTTGGGTCTGTCTCCTTGGCATTCATGGGCCTCCTTAGCTTCCCACTTCTCCCTGCACACACCCTTTCTCCAGCTAGCCCAAACTGCTGCAGCCATTCCACTGACCTTGTAGAGAGACCCAGACACTCCGTGAGTGCACTTCTGAACCCCAGGGGTACAAAAGGAGATAGAGATGGACATGACCCATTCCTACTCTGGAGGGACACATGTCTCCAGAACATGGGCTGTTTACTCATTTCTAGGCCTTGCCTCTCGCAGAGTGTCTAGGTCTTGGAATGCTCTTTCTGAGACCTCATTCTGCTTTCTGACATCCTGTGTGTACCTCAAATGCCAGTCACTCTGTGGAGGTTTTTGAGGTGCTTTACTCAGCAGCCTGTCTCCTCTGAATCCTGGCACACTGTTTTATTGCTCTTGTAGTATTTCCCGGAGTTTACTTAACCTTTTGGACATTTGGGAACTTACCTTTTACTTGACTGTAGTTTCTTTGAGGTGAATAAGAATATTTTATATTCTTATAAAATTCAGCCCCTCATATCTAGCACAGCAACTCACACACACTTGGTGCCTTATGATTACTAACTTGAACTGAAGGGAAAAGGGATCAAATCCCTACAGCTTAAGAGTCAGGTGTCCTGGCTTTGGAGCCAGGGACTGCTGGAGGGAGCACGGGCCCTGGAGAGACATGGGTCCTTCTTCCTTTATTTACTTGCTCTATAAACTTGGGAAAGTGCTTCATCTTTTGAAGACTTGGTTTCTTCATATGGAAAAAGGGGGCGTAATCCTCATCCCCTCACAGGGCTGTTGGAACTGAGAAAATATTGGTAAAACACGCATCCTGAACCATAGCGCTCCATGGGACAGGCGGCTTTGCGAGCCCGCAGTGCGACCCAGGCTATTGCAGGACCAGTACTGCCTGAAGTCCACCTTTCAGCTTTGTTTATGGTCTTCTCTGGCCCAGCCCAGTGGGACTTTGTTAAACTTACACAGAAAACTGTGGGGTGGGGCCTTCCCTGGTGGCGCAGCAGCGTTAGGGCAGAAGCTAGCCTAGCAGCAATGGCCTCAGTCATCCCCCAGCCCTGGGGGCTATCACAAGGCATGACAGACCTCAGCTGTGCGCCTTCTGGAGCTGCCTCCCGGCTCTGTCTCTGGGAAGCCTCTCACCCCCCTGCACCTCTGGCCTGTACCCCAGCTCTTTATGCATAAATAAGTAAAAATCTTTAAAAAAACAAACCGTGGGTTGTCTATCTTCCACCACACGTGAGTCCTACAAGAATTAGGCTGCAGGGCACAGCAGGTTAGGACGCAGCACTGCAAGCTAGCACAGCCGCTTCAGTGTGAGTTCGATCCCCGACCCTGGAGACCACATGGCGAGGCAGACCGCTCCTGACCACACACACACACACACAGACACGCACACACACGCTCCCCTCAGCAGTGTACTTTGTGGATCTGCCTGTTTTCCTCCCCACTCTGTCTCTGATGAAGCCTCTCACTACCCCTGCATCTGTATGAGCAAATTAAAAAAAAAAAAAGTTCATTTGAATAAAAAAAAAATTAGGCTGCAGACTCTTCACCTCTACAGATGACTTGGTACCTGGCTCTGTGAAAATGTTTGTTGAATGACTGACAAACTTGACCTTGTAGCACTGACTTTGTACCAGTGAGCTAGTACCCAGGATATTGCTCCAGGCTTGAAGCAAGGTTGTGAATGTCAGGAGCCCAGCTCACTGACTCCCGAGATGGGCAGTCGTTTCAGGTGGGTCTGCTTCCTGAAAGCTCAGCTTATCTCCCCTCACCCCTTAATGTCTTCCAGAGAAATGTTTTTGAAAAGACCAGACAACATCCTGGAATTTGCTGCAGGTGAGTAAGCCAGTGGGAGACCATCAAGTGAATTCAGAGAGATGAGCCCAGGGTTCTGCCTGCTGAAGCTGGGGTGCTTCTTCACCTTAAGCCTCCCAAGGGAGCTTTTTGCACAAGACTCTTTCATCCATTGTCATTTCCTCAAAAGGAGGGCAGATAAGAAATGAGGCAGAACTTTCTCCTGGTGAGGGTCGTTAAGAATTTTGTGATTCCCAGCGGAACATACTGGCAGCGTTTTCCCTGGAAATCTTAAAGCCTGGTTCTCCACCAGGCTGTACATTAAAATCACCTAGGGAGCTTTTAAAAAATACCTACACCCAGGCCCACCCCCAGAGATTTTTATTTAATTAGCCTGGGGTGGGGCCTAGCACGCACTGTAAAGGCTCCCCAGGTGATTCTAATGGGCTCCACTGCCCCAGATGGCTGGGGGGTCAGTGGTATTTAGAAGGAAGGGCCTGTTGGGAGGATTTCTTGGGTCCTGTTAGCCCTGGGGGTTGGTTATGTCCTCAAACCATTTCTAACTGAATCTAAGTATGTCTTTGCTGCCACAGCAGATGCTGCCTCTGATTCACATTATGCTGGGTGTATAAAAACCCTCTCTGTCGTCATCCTGCCAGAGCCTGGCTGTCCTCTGAGAGGATATTCACAGAGAGGGCGTGATATCTCAGAGACAGGAGTTGGCAAGCTGTGTTGAGACGAGAATAACACTTGGCATTTATTTGGGCCCCACAATGAGCCCAGGAGCAGAAAACCTAGAGACTCCTCAGCCCTCGGCCCTCTGATGGCTCAGCAGGCAAAGGGCTGAGGGCACAGCCATCCCCTGTGAGCTCTTCCTGGGACTGACTGAGCTGGCTCACTCGGAGCTGATGGGGCGGGGCACAGTGACCCTGGGGGTTTGCTGTGACGGCTCATATTGTGGTGTAAAGTGGGGGCCACCAGCAACTGCTAAGACGGAACCATCCTAACTTTTTAGCCGAGTAAGCTGTCTCTCCTGCCCAGTCTCTCCCCCTTGGTTTTAGATGATTTCTTTTTGATTCTTATCCCAGATTATTTCACGGATCCAAGACTTCCCAACAAGATTCACATGCAGCTCATTAAGGAGAAGAAAGCAGCTTAATTAGCAATACCATGATGCTCAGCTGTTGAGAAAGACCAGAAAGAATCCAGCCTCCGGGTGGGTGTTAACCTCGCTTACTGACACAGACTTCTGTACTCTTGTGAAAATAAGCACTGGCTTATAGGCCCAGGGTGTGAACAAACCAAGCAGAGGAATTGAAGTTTCATGCGAGTGTGTTTAGTTTTCTTGACACTATTTTGGGGAATTAGGGACTGTGAAGAGAGGCCCAGGGTTTGTCTAGCATGTCTGTGGCAGGAAGCGAGATCTAGCTTTTTAGTCTAGTGAAAGGAACTGGGAGGATGGAGAGCAGCATGTGCTGAGCAGACTACAGGGAAGTGGCGATGAGACAGTGCATCCAGGCCTTGCTCCCTTAAGGCAGCCTTCGGACATCTACACCCTTGATGGTGGGAATTGAGGGGGTTCCCGCTGCCTATGGACACTGGGGTGGCATGCTTTCCTTGCTCCCTTTCCCTTGAGGCCAGGCTGTGCCTATAGGACCATCCCATGTTTTCTGGCAGGGTGATTCTGCAATGATGTAGAAGGTTGGGCTTTTTTTGTTGTTGTTAATGTGAGGTGGGAAGAGTCACATTCCTGATTTAGCACAGTGATTTCTATTTTGCAGGGTCATCTGGATGCAGGAGAGCCCTGGTACTGTCACTGTGGGTTTCCAAGCTGCCCTGGACTGTCTGCTGTTGCAAAGGCTTTTAAAACTACTCATTAAAAACAGCTTTTCCTGTTCTCCCTGCTTTCTTTCACTCAGAGGGGAGAAGGCATTCTTCATGGGAGGGCTGCTGGGGTCTCACTTGACCTGTAGGCCACGAGCCTGTTTCTCTCAGGGTAGGCCTCTAGACTCGAGGGCTGGGCTGTTCCCACAAGAACCTCCATGGTGCCCACTGTTACCCACCGGCCCCCCCCAAAAGCCAAGAGTGGATAAAAGAATGGGCGTGGCGACCCTAAGAGGAGCATAGCTGCTTGTGGTGACCCCTAAACAAGCAGAGACCTCAACTCTAGTGGTTTCTGTCTTTTAACCTCATGGGTGGCTGAACAGAGCTTACAGGTGATGATTAACTTTTATTGCAATAGCAGCAATGATAAGCGTAATTGGGCTGGAAGGACAGCAAGAAAGGCAAACTTGGACATAGAACCCTCACTCCAAGTCATGAATACTGTGCAACATGAGCCTCAAGGGTGACTTGAGGTGGTGGGCTTTGCTCTGGAGGATTTAGGAGAATACATGTTCATTCATTTAATTTCCAGCTAAGAGGCCGGAGTGGGCCATTTGGCCTGATGGAGTCCTCTCTGGGCCTGGGAGGCAGGGAAGTTTCCATGTTTGGGTCCCACCTCTCTGGCCTCACAGCCCATTGGCTCTGCTGAATGAAGGACCTCTCACCTGGGTATCACATGTCCACATCACCATGGCAACAGAAGCACAGACCAAGGGGTGGGGGGGTTGTCTTATTTTTAATTCTCTTGCTCTATTTTGTTCCCAGCTGCTATCATCTGTAGTAGACAGGGCAACAAAACAGGGCATTTAGAGAACTATACAGACTATATATATAAAACGCTACGGATAGAAACCTGAGGAATTTTTCTAAGCACTTTCAGAATCACACTTCTGTAGCGAGGGCTTTGACAATGAGGTCTCCCTGTTTAGAGAATCCAAATGGCGCCTTCAGTGGGGAGCACACACCCACTGAGGGCCTCATGTGAAGTGTTGTGTGAGACACTGAGAGCCCCCCCAGATTACTGTGGCAACGCAGGGACAGTGCACAGAGCTTCTCAAGGTGCTTGAGTGCATGATGTAACTGTGACAGTACAGTGGCTTGTTCTGGGGGGTTTCCCGGTAGAAATAATAAATGTGTTTCATCTCAAATACATTTCAAAGCCTTCCTGAGTAAAGAACACATACAGCTCACGGTGTGTCCGGCGTGGGAGCTAGCGCTGGGTCCTGCAGGGAGAGGTGAGTGATCAGCCGGCTGGACACAGCCATTGGTTCGGAAGCTGGGCTGCTTAGCTCACCACACCTGAGCTGTCTGCCCAGCTCAGCTGGCAGTCGGAAGGCAACACAGGGCAGGCACCAAAGCTCAGAATGGAACTTGTTCACAGTGAATCCCCCAACTCCTGACGCTGTAGGCCTGGCATATAGCAAAGGCTCAGTAAACGTTCACAGAGAGACTGAACGAGCAGTCGTTTACACCAGTTGCTCAAAGACAGTGGTATCCTTGTGATGGAAGTAGGTGCATACCAGGGCTGGCTTTGGGGGAGACTGGAGCCTCGTGGAAACTACCCTGCGATAGGAAAGGAGAAGATGCCCAACAAGAAAGTGGGGACAAATCACCAAGGTGCTGTGTCAGGCGAAGGAGGTTCGTCTTTCATCCTGTAGGAAATGTACTGTCAGGGCCATTTTTTTTTCCCCCCGAGAAATCAGAGGCATTCAGAGAGGTGGAGAGAGAGGCTTACTTGTCACCCCCGGACTCAGTGGGCTAGCTCCCAATAGGCTGGGCCCCGAAGAGCAGGAACGGTGGGGTTTCATACAGTTTGTATGTGGAAACTTGCCATGCTTGAGTGACAGCTGGCAGCACAGGTGTGAGGTAGCTTTGCCAGCCTGAGTTTATCAGGAGTCTTGGAGAACACCAGGAGGGGTCATGATGACCGTGACTATTACTGTGGGCAACTTGTTCAGTGGCCCGGGTGACTTCCCACTTCAGCGCAAGGTAGGACAGGCAGACATGGAACAGGCGAGATGGGCAGGTGCTTCCACTTTGCTGAGCAGGGTGGCGGTGGCAGGTCTGTCTGGTATCTGATGCCCGTCTTGGCTAACAGAACTGTAGCTCTGGTGAAGGCGGCAGTGGGCTCAGCCTCTAAGTCAGGAAACAACCAGTTTCCCGATTTCCCAGCCTTCCTTGCTTCTCCGGGCAGCCATAGGCAAGAGTGTGCTGGGGGGTTATAGGAAAGCCTTCATCACCACAGGAAGGGGAGGCGTAGGCAGGTTAAGATGGTGTGGCCTTTTCTTCTCTCCCTTCTTCCTGGTTGTGATTTGGAAGGGGATGTCAAGAGCTGGGCTGCCACAAGCAGGCCTCTGAAGTGGCAGACGGGGGAGATCAGGAGGCCCTGAGGTGCTCCGGCACCTTTGAGCACCTGAGCAGCCCAGCAGTCACCTCTCTCCAGGCCTCCGGGAAAGTGAGAAAATGAAACCTCTAATTTGTTTTGGGAGCAGAACGAGAGTTTAAATCGTGATCGGGGGTGGGTAGCCCTGGCCAAGTCACCTCACTGCCTTGAGCACGAGGCCTTGTCTGATACTAAGATGTGTGGTCCCCACTCTCGGGCCTGGTGATTAGGAATGATGAGTGGACAATGCCTGCTACTAGTGGGGTGTCTTGTTGGAGGGGTGTGAAGTGCAAGAATGGGAGCAGACGACAAAAGGTGGGGACAAGTCACAGAAGGTGCTGTGTCCCAGGCAAAGGAGCTTCGTTTTGTATCATGTAGGCAATGGAGAGCCAGCAAGGCATTTCAGCCAAGTGTGGAGATGGATTTAGAAAGTGTGAGAGGGTGGAAGGCAAATTAGAGGAAACCAAGACTAGAAATGGAAAGCCCTGAGGGAGACAATCGCACAGTCCAAGCCCCCTCTGTCACCTGCACCCAGCAGTCACGTCTCTGCGGGTCTCAGCTGATGCCTACGCAACACCAGTGAACCCACTCTGCATGTAACAGAAAGCACCATTTGTAGCGGCTTACACAAAAGGGGACTGCTACTACTTTTTTTGTAAAATTTGTTTATTTATGCATACAGAGTTGGGGAACAGGCAAGAGGTGCAGGGGCGGTGAGAGGATTCACCAGAGACACAGTGGGGAGCAGAACAGGCCAACTGATGAGTACACTGCTGAAGGGAGCAGCGGGCTGGTCAGGAGAGTTTTACTGCACCACGTGGTCACCTCTGGGGCTGGGATCGAACTCATGCTAAAGTGGCTTTAGCTTCTTCATGCTGTGCTTTAATCCACTGTGCCACCAGGGAGGACCCTGCTACTGCTCTTTAATGTAAATAGGAAGTGTGGCATCTCCCCAGACTAGGCACCATGGTTTTGCTCTGCCAGCCTAGCCTGTGGCCTCAGTGTGGCCAGGGGCCCCTGCACTGCCAGTGGCCCTTTCTGCACTGCAGGCAGAGGAGGATGGGGGCCGGAGGCTGTCCCCTTTTATCGGGAAGAAAGTCCTCCCCACCGCATCTCACAGCCAGACCAGGGTTTTGTGGTCACTCCAAATGCACCAGAGACCAGCAATGGGACCTCCTCCAGCTTCTAGAGCAGAAGGTTTCAAGAGTGGGGAAAGCTGCTGGGTAAGTGCCAAAGCAGTGTCTGACCCACTAGCAACCCCTCATTTATTCTTATCATAGCTAGGAGGGTCTTTGAAGAAACTGAAATCAGAGTGTGCCACTCTCCTGCTGAAAGCCTGCCTTGTGCTTCAGATAAAACCCAGTCGGCTTTCCAGGGGTGCCATAACTTTGCAAGACCTCACGCCTTCTCCAGCCACACATGAGCTTTGTTCTCCTCCTCAAACATGCCAAGATAGTGCCCATTTTCAGGCCTTCTCCCTCTGCCTGGCTCTCTCCTCCCCAGGCCTCCTGTGGCTGGTGATCCAGGTGGGACTGGGGCTCACTATCCCCACACACAAGTCTGGAGGTAGAGCTGCAGGTGCAGGTTCAGTCTTCCTTCATGCTCGAAGGGGCAGCAGGAGGGCCAGGGAGGTACTGTGCCTGTGAGACTTGTCTTTAAAAAAATAAAAATTATTTATGCATGAAAGAACTGGGGTATAGGCCAGAGGTTAGAGGGGATGAGAGGATTCACCAGATACAGAGTGGGGAGCAGAACAGGTGGATCCATTGAAATCCATTGAGCAGTAGGCAGGACAGGAGAGGTCTGCTGTGCCCTATGGGTCACCCCCCTGGCTGAAGGGTGCTGCATTCATGCTGCAGAGGCTGTGGATAGCTTCATAGTGCTGCACTTTAACCTGTTGTGCCAACAGGGAGGGCCCTTATCTTTCTTTTCTGGAAAGCAAAGCCTTCCCCAGAATACCCTCTCTACCCCAGGCTGCTGGTTTTCATTAATGTCTCATTGGTGAGAACCATGTGCCTGGCCCCTCTTTAAATGAGAAAGATGATGGGGCTCCCTGGTAGCCTAGCGGTTAAGTCTCTGGGCTATCACCAACTGAGTCCTGAGTTCAATGCCCAGCCAGGGAGCTGACCCACATGGAGCAACAGACCTCTCCTGTCTCACCAGCTGCTTCCCTCAGCAGTGTATTTCAGTAGATCTACCTCTTCTGTTCCCCATTCTATTTCTGGCAAACCTTCTCACCAGATTCCCCCGCACCTCTTGCCTACACCCCAGTTCTTCTACACAAAAGGGGCTCTGTGGGCTAGCCCAATACTCAATTCCCCAGTCTCCTTTATTTTTTTATTAAAAAAATTTATTTATTTATGCATAGATGAATCTGGTGTAGACCAGAAGTGTGGGGTGGGGTGATGGGGGTGAGAGGATTCACCAGAGACACAGTGGAGAATAGAACAGGCAAATGCACTGAAATACACTGCTGAGGGGAGTAGCAGGTGAAACAGGAGAGGTCTGCTGCGCCATGTGGGTCAGCTCCCTGGCCAGGGATCGAACTGAGGCCTTGATGATAATGTGATAGCACTGAGACTTAACCCCTAGGCCGCCAGGGAGGCCCCTGATTTGTTTTTTAAACATCTGAATTTTTTCCCACAGTATAGGGTTTCTCCCCTCAGGTGTCATCACCATAGTTCTCCCAGCACCACAGTCTGTCTATCACCACAGTCCGTGGTTCTCTCCTCTCGATTTTCTACTCTTCCAGAGACTTGTGATTCAGTGAGGTGCCATTAGAATGAGGTGGACAGCTTTTAGAAAGACTTCCAGCTTTCTTGCATGAGCAGGAAAGGGATGAGGGGATCATTCACTTATACAGACAGGACATGAACAGCAGGGGAAGCCGGGCATGGATTTAGATCAAAAGGTTCCCACTGAGTTTGCAATTGGGTCATGGGTTCCACGGGTACAGAGTAGCTGGGGGTTGGGGTAATAGCAACTTCAAGATAAGAAGTGGGTGGGTGTCCGTTGTCCTTGTAGATGACATTTGGGGGGACCCAAGATCCTACTTACCAGGGATGCAGAGAAAGGGCAGGCTTCTGTCATGGGAGATGCCTGCGCTGCTGGTGATCCGACATCTTCCATCCCTGGCATCTATTTTAGTTTTAGGCTAAAAAAGTTAGGAGAGTCTTGGAATGACTGCAAATAATTCCTGACATCCAGGATTAGGCAGGCCTGACAACACGGCGTGACCTGGAGTGACCTGTGTCAGCTTGGGGTCCTTACAACGGGGCAGCGGCTCTCACCGAGCTGCACTTAGGATCCTGGGTGGTGGTGCGTTCAGAGAGGGAAGGAGGGCGCATTAGACAGCCAGGCACTCCCTGCCTAGCCGGACGGGCCTCTGCCGCCCTCTAGTGGGCACAAACTCCAGAAACCACTGAGAGAATGTGTCAGCCTGGGGAGGCATCAACAGGGGCAAGAGAAACAGGGCCAGAGTGGAAAATAGCCTCTTACAGCCATTTACAGATGCCAGTAAGGACAGTTTCTTCAGAAGGTGCAAAATCCAGGGACTTTTCCCTGGCAATGCTGCTTCCTGAGCACCTGAAATGCTTCCATAACAGTGTCTGAAGAAAGAAACATGTCAGGTTGATTATTCACTCACCTATTTATTCACTGTTCACTCATTTACTCAACAATTTTTAGGGGGTAAATTACTCAGGAAGGAAATGTGTGGGAATAGGACAGTTTCTTGGTCAAGATACTCGGTGTTGAAGTGAAGACAGATATAATGATAGTGCAGTTTCAAAAGTGAAGAAAAATGCGCGAACAACGGTCAATTCAGAGCTCCTCCTGGAGGATCCTGTGGCCTTCACTCTCTCACACCCTAGCAAACTGCCTTGCCTCAAATATCTATCCCAGACCACACTGCCCCTCGGCCTACATAATTAGTGCAGAGAGTACTGAGGAGGCGATTCTAAACTGGGATTTGAAGCTGAGTCTCCTGCTGACCGGCTGGCAATGAGGACCCAGTTGCTGGCAGAGGGAGCAGAGGGAGAACACCACGGTCCAGGCACCCTGAGGCAGTGCAGTTGGTAACACATTCACTAGTGGTGCAATGGGAGGGGGCTTTAAGGTAGGGGTAGCATTAGGGGTAAATAGGTCAGGTTTGGAAGTTGTAATGACCATGGAGTTGATTATAGGCTCTCAGGCCTGGGAGGGAAACAATGAGAGGATGAGGTGATCAAATCCAGAGAAAGGCTAATCGTGAAAGCATGAAGCCTCCTTGGCAATTTATGAAGAGACTTTTATCTCCTGCATCCAGAGGACCCCAAATCAGAAAATTGCCCAGGATCTAATTAATTATAAGAGGAACAGAGCTCCAGAAGCATTTGGATTCTTAGTTCTCCCAGGTCTATTGGGAAGGAGGGGGACCCTGAGACCTGCACTAGGGCACCTGAGTTGATGCCTTAAAGCATCTTGAGTTAAAAAAAAAAAAAAAAGTCAACTTGAGTCCCCAAATTCTGCACACTTAGGACCTTGTGAAAGCGCTCATGTTTCCCTTGTAAAAGTGATCACTTCTGGCCCTCCCTGGTGGCGCAGCGGGTTAAAGCACTGCACTAAGAAGCTAAAGCTACTTCCGCATGAGTTCGATTCCCACCTGTCCCAGAGGTGACCCACATGGCACGGTAGGCCTCTCCTGACCCGCCCGCTGCTCCCCTCAGCAGTGTACCTCATCGATCTGCCTGTTCTGCTCCCCAATCTGTTTCTGGTGAAGCCTCTCACCGCCCCTGAGCCTCTGCCCTGTACCCCAGTTCTGTATGCATAAATAAATAAATCTTTAAAAAAAAAAAAAAAGTGACCACTTCTCCCTGAGTAGGATGTCCCAGAGGCCTCTGCCTGACAAGGCAATGAATGTTCCCTTCCAATCTGCCCACCTCCTCTCCTGGTCTCCACACCAGTAACTAGGCCAACAGGGAATCCAGGGAAGGGGGGCTCTCCCTGGTGGTGCCAACAGGTTAAAGCACCGTATTATGAAGCTCTCCAAAACCACTGCAGCACGAGTTCCATCCCCGGCCAGGGAGCTGACCCACATGGCGCAGCAAACCTCTTCTGGTCTGCCTGCTGCTCCCCTCAGCAGTTCAGTCATTCTGCCTATGCTGCTCCCTACTCTGTCTCTGATGAATTCTCTCACCCCCCGCAACTCTGGCCTGTACCCCAGTTCTATAAGCATAAATAAATCAATCTTAAAAAAAAAAAAGAAAAAAAAAGGATCCAGAGAAGGGCACCCTGGAGGCCCTAGACAGCCTGGCCAGAATGTGCCTGTTGGAGCCAGGAGCGGGGACCTGGGCTGAATTGTGAGGGTGTTGGATCTTGGAGGTGAACATAAATTTGTTAAGACAAAGTATAGTCCCCTGATGCAGGGCCTAATACTCTTGACAATGAACACAGAAAATGCAGCTAATATCCTGACTGAAGTTTCTGGAAACGATCCACATTAGTCAAGTAGAAGCACAAAAACAAAGTAGAACCTGGGAAAAAGCTGACCTGTGTCTCAGTGAGTCCTTACTGTGGCCTTTTGAATCCTCAGTTCGTCCCTTAGATCCCCACTATGTGAACTCCCCCTCAAGGCCTTAAGCAAAGCTCTGGCTTTCCCTGGCAGCTTCTTCTTAACAAATGAATCAAGAGGTAGGACAGGACCATGCCTTCTGCAAGTCATTCTGACCAAGTCAGCCTCTTTTAAACACCCTCCCCTGAGCTCCAAGATTGGTTTCAATATGGCGTGAGCCTACCATCTCCCTAGAACAGCAGTTTTTTGAGTCACCTAGTTTTCCTAAGCCTGCTTTCTCACGTTTGGTTTATGTGTGGGTGGTGGCTGAGCTTGGATACTCTGCAGCAGAGTTGCTGTGGCGCATGGTGGAAGGTGGCCCAGCAGTAGACATGTTAATGAATATACCGAGTGAAGCCATAAAAGTCACCGGTCAAGTGCCACCAGAAGGCCCAAAGGCCACTCACTCCTCTCAAGGGGTCAAGAAATCTGCTGGTGACTTGAGACCAGTGTCACTCGAGGCTCAGGGCTGGGGCACCACAGAACAGGTACATGATAGCAATGGGGACTAGGGGTGTGGAAGGGGATGGAGGTGGGGATGGTGGGTGCCTAACCATTGGAACCCAAATAGCTCATGATTTCTACTGGGCAGCCAGGGTCTGACTGACAGAGTTCGGGAGGAATTTAGTGGGACGTGGCTGTCTTTGGAACAAGGCAGAAGGCACTCAATAAGGACACTGCTCAACCTGTATCATGAAAAGAAATCAAGGATGGGCACCACTGAGTGCCCACCTGGCCTTGGCCTGAGCCAGCGGTGCCTGCTGCTCCCCCGCTGGCCCCATGCAGTTCTGTTCACCTGCAGCCAGCCCCTCGGCACCTGTAACTTGCTGTCTGCTTCTCAGAGTTATGTCTGTCCGTCCTCAGGTGGTCTTGATGTCTTTTAGAAAATGGCTATTTTAATAAGATTTATCATACATTGGTGCTAATAAAGCATTCTATCATGTTGCAAAAAGAGAAAAAAAAGAATCAAGGATGGGTTATCAGGAGACTGAGTAGCCTAGTTTTACGCTAATAAAAGTTACAATTCCTTGCTGAAACTTTAAGTTCAGGTGGCTGCACCTTAACCAACTTCAAAAAGAAATCATTATTGGGCCTCCCTGGTGATGAAGGGGTTAAGTCACAGCACTGTGAAGCTATCAGCAGCAAGAGTTAGCTCCCAAATGAGGGAGGTGACCGACCTGGCTGGCGTAGCAGACCTCTCCTGTCTCCCCAGCTGCTCCCCTCAGCAGTCTGTTTCAGTCCACCTGTCTGTTCTACTCCCCACTCTCTCTGGTGAACCCTCTCACCCACACCTCTGGCCTGTACCCCAGCTCTTGTATGCATAAATAAATACATCTTAAAATAAATCATCATTAAGATTTAATTTATTGACAGTAAAATGTGTTGCTTTAAATACATTTAAAAAACAAACACAAGTTGTTTAGCCTTTCCCCCAGCATACGTCACATTTCCATCATCCCACAACACACCCTGTGCCCAGTGTGGCTGGAGCCAGCTTCTCCCACTGGTGAGGTCATTGTTAGCCAGCATCTCTCCCCTGCTCAATGCTCAGGGATGTCACTTTGCTAATGTGATGTTGGCATTGCAAGGGGTATTTTACGCTATCGCTGTCAGCAACCATTACCACCAACCAGGGTTCGTCCCCACTGAGTGCTGTTGACGGTTTATCAGCTCAGGCCCCTTTGTAGCTTTGCCTTTCTAATTTCACATAACTAGGAACATAGCTCATCTTTGTGTCCAACTTCTTTCACGTAGAATAATTTTAGATTTATTGATGACGTTATCACTATTTTGTTCCTTTATCTTGTTGAATGTTAGTCCATTGTGTATCTACCCAAAGGTTGATGGCCATTTTGGATGTTTCCATTGGAGGAAGAAAGCTCCTGTGAACAGTCAAGTAGCTTTTTCACTAACCTATAAATAGGACTGCTGAATTAAATACTGTGTATGGTTAGATGTATTTATTATGCAAATTCTTTTCCAAAGTGGCTACCTCACTTTGCATTCCTACCAGCAATGCTTGGCCAGTTTCCCTGCACCCTCAGCAGCAACTGGCATTGCCAGTTTCTGTTGTAGACATTCTGATAGGTTCATAGTGACACCTCATTGTTGTTTAAATTTGCATTTGTCTGATGACTTATTGTGTTGAACATCTTTCACGTGCTTATTTTCCCCCTATATATTCTTTTTGGTGAAATATATGTGCATATTTTTTTAGTCAACACTACCCAATATCTGTCTTTAATTGGTGTAGTTAGACCATTTACATTTAATTTACCCATTTTCTGATTGGACCATTGTGCTTTTTTGGTTTAATTTTGCGAGTTCTTTTTATACTCAAGATACTGATTTTTTGTTAGATATGTGGCCTGCAAATATTGTTCTCCAGTACTTTGTCTTTTTGTCTGCTTCACATGGATTTTCCAAAGGCAATTTAAAAACTTTGAAGAGGTCCAAATTCTTGATTTCCGCTTTTATGGATTATCCTTTTTTTTCCATGCAAAGCTTAAGAACTCTTTGTGTCTAGCCCTGGATACTGAAGATTTTCCCCTTATTCAATCTTTTATGGTTTACATTTAAATCTGTGGCCATTTTGAGCTTTTGAATAAACTATGTCAGACTTTAGGTTGGGTTTCACTTTTTGCCTGTAGCTGCATAATTCCTCCTTTACAGTTTGTTGAAAGGCTACTTTTGCCTGCAGTGAACGTGTTGATACCTTTGTCCAAAAAATAAAGCTAGGCAAATTTGTTGGTGGGTTGATTTCTGGAATCTTTATTCTGTCTCATTGAGCTGTGTGTCCTTCCCATCTATAACACACAGCACTATTTCAGTTGTAAAATGAGTGAAAAATTGATAGACTGATTCCTCATATTCATCTTTTCAAAATTTTATTCTAGTTCCTTTACCTTCCATTAAACCTTAGAACAACTTATATCATTTATAAAGTCTTGGATTTTGGCCATGATTGCAATAAACTTGCACGTCACTTTCAGAAACCATCAGGCAACCTAACTGTGCCAGCAAGCTGAGGGGGTGTGGGTAGGAATCTAGCATGCTTAGAATCTAGCATTAAGACAAGTCACAGACGCAGAGGAAATGGTATCTCCAGATCTTCCATTTTTCCAGGAAGAACAGCCCATCAGTATCCCAAAGAAACCATTCTAGAACTTAGGAAGCAAGTGACTCTGAGCAGCACAAGACTTGGCCTGTAATGGAGACTGGTGTGCTACCCTAATTCTTCCCTTCAGGACTGAAGTACTGATTCCCTAAGCTGCTGGGAGTGCTCACCAGGCAACACTCACCTTGAATTGCCTTCTGGAAACTGCTTTCCTTTGCCTGACATGTCTCCTCACCCAAGGTCTTGCCCCTTTCCTGTCACTGTGGGGGCATGTAGGTTTGGCCACTTGCCTCAATAGGTACTATCTCTGAAGGAAGTCGAGTTCCCTGAGCCACTGAGGCCTTTGTTGCCTGTACAACAGCTCATGGTCTTCCTCTACCCAGCACTCTCCTACCAAGTGCTGATCCAGAGGACTCCCCTCGGTAAAGTGTCTGCAAGGTCTCCAACCCCGTATTTCACCAGTAAGTGCCCCCATGACATATGTTAAAATACCTTGACATTGGCTGTGTGGAAGAAAGTCATGCCTGTTGACCAATTTCAGAGCACTTCATGATGGTGTTGTGGAAAGAGCTGTTAAATGAGCTTTCCACTGCATAGACAGTAGGACTGAGGATCACTGCAAAGGCAAATTTAAAATAGTACCAATGCTAGACTTGAGGTAGAGTCCTGCCAAGTGTGAGGCTGACAACGTTATTGGGTGTCTTCTGGTATAGTGTTTAAGTGTCTAGAAATAGTTGGGCTCAAACAGGATGACAAAAAATCTCAGAGCTTATAGTAAGGATCACAAGAGCAAATGATGCAACCCTTTTGCTTCCTACACTGCATGACCTCACTATATTTGAGCAATGGCACAACCACTTGTCAACAATGGGTCTTTTTTCCATGAATGGACCTTGAACATGTTTAGACCTACTTTCTTCTCCACCTGTCAAGACATAATTACCTATTGACTAACCCCATATCCTAACCTTGGTCTGGAAACCAAGGTTGTCTTCCAAAACTTAGGAGCTGGTTTAAGAAACAAAACAGAAATTCCCTCTTTTAAGTATTTTTCATCTCTCCTTCATCTTCTCCAATAATACCCTTAGGTCTTTATTCAGATCTCCTTAGAGAAACAGGATCTACTGTGCTTATTCATACCAATGAGGTTATCAACATACCCAATGAGATTAAGTTTTAAGCTCAAAGATACCACGCTTTTGGGTTTCTTGCTCATAATTGTAGGAGTTAGCCTGCAAATGTATTTTCATTTTTTCTTAGCGGCATGGCTCAAGAGGACACTCCCCTTGATGTCCTGTGTCCTGTTTAATCAAGCCCAGTAACATCACCATAAAAAACACAAGCTATTTATTTTTGAGATACAAATGTTCAGTCTGGATGATGAGAATGAGCCAAATACTGGAGAAAGTGGCTAGCTCTTCCATTTGATCCAATGGAGGAAGAAGCCAAGTAGGGACTAGACTGTTGTACTTTTTAATCTTCAGCTTATCAAGCGCTAACCTTGTACCGTTAGATAGGACTGTCCCAACATGCCCATGTAAAATAGTGAGGATGGAGAAGGCAAACACGGAGAATCTACAAGTGCCTTTCAGCTGATGCCCCATGTGCTCTCTGAAGTTCCATATTTGGTGAGAACTGGGTGGAGATCATCTCTGCTCCCCTGCGCCTCTGATTCTGCTGGCAGCTTTCAGGGAGAGCAGGTCAGACACTCTGGGAGTTGGTGGGGGCTGTTCCCTTGGCAGTTTGCTGGGCTAACCAGTGCTTGTATCTTTTGGTCTTGGGCTTCTCAAAGTTCACCACAGACATAGGTACCTTCACAGTGTCAAGTCCATTTACCTGTACATAAAACAAGAATTCTCAGTGATCACACAGCAAATAAGAACTTCACCCTGGTTTCACCCAGTCAGAAAAATGAGACAGAGATGGAATACTCACCGTAACCTCGCACCAGTATTCGCCCCAGCGTGTGATGGGCTCTTCTGGTAATTTGACCGCATGTGGTGCAACCACAACACCAAGCTGCAAGAAAAGCACACACAAAAGACGCTTTACACAGCTGCCACTCCATGCAACCTCGTAAAGAGGATTCTAGAATTTCCTGCAGAGATGAATAAAGCCAGGGAATTTACCCTGGTGATGCCACAGAAAAACTAATTTCTCAGAAACAGAAGTGGATTAACCAGAGAAATAGGCCTGAAACCAAAATCACTTCATCCACAAAAGTAAAAAAAAAAACAAACAAAAAAACCTCTTCAGCATATCACATTTCCCTCGGCTTCCCCTAGCTAGAGAGAACATAAATGAATTACCATGGTCTATCTAACCTCCATTTGGACATTCCCTCCACAGAACCAAAAAACACTTTCCCTAGCAAGGGGATAAATCCTGGGCCCCCTTCCCAGGCTAGCACCCCTCAGGGCACAGAAATCCACTCACATTTTTGAGGAAGTGGCGGGCAACTATCTCAGGGTTTAGCTCCCATTTGACATTGTTCTTCATTCCCACCTCCAGGTGACAATGCTTCAGAAATTTCACCGTCTGAGAGAAATAATCAGTAGAGTTGGGTTAGAGTTGGACTCAAAGAAAAGGAAAAGTGTTAGCAGGAGGCACAGATCAGCGAGTTCAGGAAAAGGGAACAATTTTTGCCTCATGGCCAACATGTGTGAGAACATAAATGGGGAAGAGATCATTTCTTTCATCTCAGGTTGATACTGTGGAAGCCTGCTTCCCCTCTGGAGGGAATGCTGCTTACACCTGGCTTCCTACCTAGCCTTCTAAGGAGAAACAGGTCACACCCAAGTTGGGCACATCAATGGTTCTACTGGTACATCTCGTGATGGAATGACTGTCATAGGCCATTGTAATCCAATACAATTTCATCCCCATTCCACTATTCCCCCTGCTTACAGGATGAAGTATAAATTAGAGAATTTAAGATGTTTTGAAACTCCTTTCCCAGACATATTATTTCCTAGTATTACAACCTATCAGTCTTCTGCTTTAGATTGGTCCACTCTCAATTAAAATTTGCTTTAAATATCTACTTGTACTTTTTTTTTTAAAAAAAAGATTTATTCATTTATTCATACAGAACTGGGGTACAAGGCAGAGGTGCAGGGGCGGTGAGAGGATTCACCAGAGACAGAGAGGGGAGCAGAACAGGCAGATCGACGATCGACGAAGTACACTGCTGAGGGGAGCAGTGGGCGGGGCAGGAGAGGTCTGCAGTGCCATGTGGGTCACCTCCGGGGTGGTGACCCACTCAAACTCGCACTGAAGGAGTTGCGGCCAGCTTGCAATGCTGTTGTGCCACCAGGGAGGGCCTCTACTTGTACTTTTTCTCCCTTCAGAGTACCTTTCCCACCAGGCCCCTGGCCATTCCAAAGCCTACTAACCCCATGCCTAATTTAATCTTACCTGAAGAAAAAAACCCTCCAACTACCCTAATCAATTCCTTTAATTATAAACTTACTGCTTTAAGTTTATGGATCATTTTCTTTTGGGGGGGGTTCATCTAAATACTTATTTATAATTAATTTTTTATTTGTATATATTTTACTTTGGTGTAGTCCCCATAGAATTTCCGACACAAACTTACCCGTGTACCATCACCTTAGTCCCTTGTGCTCTTCCTGACCTCACCCTGATCCCTCTCCTTCCCTCTCTCCTGCAGAATGTCTGATTGATAGTTGTGTGATTATTTTTGTTGTGTTTTTTAAAAGATTGTTATTATTTTTCCCCTGAGCCCTTATCAGGTTCCCCTACATTCCTCCTTTAAGTGAAACCATCTGATATTTTTTTCTTTTTTAAAGATTTATTTAGTTATGCATACAAGAACTGGGGTACAGGCCAGAGGTGCTGGGGCGAGAGGAATCATCAGAGACAGAATGGGGAGCAGAACAGGCACACCTATTGAAATACACTGCTGAGGGGAGCAGTGGGCAGGTCAGGAGAGGTCTGCTGTGCCACATGGGTCAGCTCCCTGGCTGGGACTCGGACTCACGCTGCAGTGGCTGCAGACTGCCTCAAAGTGCTGTGTTTTAACCCAACGCACCACCAGGGAGGGCCCTGATATTTTCATTTTCCTTGACTTATTTCACTGAGTATCATCCCTCCTGGTTCCATCCATGTTGCTGCGAAGGGCGTTAAATTATCTTTCTGAATAGTACTCAATTGATCACTTTTTCATGTGTCTTGCTCTTTCCAATGTTTGTAAATATCCCGGAAGGCTGAGCCCTCTTCTTATAATTATGCATGGGTCCCCTGGTGCCCAGGTTGGGACCTCCCTCAGTAAGTTAGAGCACTTCGCCCCACAGGTGGTCTTCATACCAGTTATGGTGGCCACACTCTAACCTTGTGTCTGCAGTCAGGAGACTTCAAGGAAACTAGGGAGTCTCTTAGGAAGTGGGTGGTGACTCCACAGGAGACCAATAAATAATCTGCTTCTACTCACCGCCTCACCTGCCTTGGTCTGGATCTTCTCTAATTTTCCTTCTTCTCTCATCTAGAAATTAAAGTTAAAGATGAAAAAATTCAAAGAAAATTAATCCGTGGTAATTAATAACAAACTCTTCCATGCCAAACAAAGGTTGGGTTTCTGGATTCCTGTTCTAAACACTACTTCAAAGGGAAGTAAGTTGCTAATGGGACTCTTAAAGATTTATCCCTTTAAGTCCCTCTGTCTTCCTTTGAGCTCACCAATTTCTCCTCTTCAAACAACCTTTTGTTTTCAGGGGATGCATAGACAGCCAGTCCTTGAGGAAGCAGCTTATTACGGCCCACTGACTTCTTCACCGACACGAGGTCACCCCGGACTCCAAGCTCTGTCAAGAAGAAGAGACCCTGGAGCAGGACTATCTAAGTCAGAATCCCTGAAGAGAAGGAGATGATCAAAGAAAGAAGCACCTCTTACTTTCCCACAGTGCTTATTCTTCCTAGACGTGTTAGTCAGTGCTCACTGGGTAACTTACCTGACGTCTAACTAGCTTCCATCAAGTAAGATGGGGGTGGTGGTGCAGGATGAGGCAGTTACGGGGAGGGGACAGAGAAGAGCTTGGGTACTTAATAGCCCCCGTGCAGTGTGAGATCCTGTCCGTTCACAGGATTTCAGACTGCGGCCTCTCGCCACTGAGTTAATGTTGCTGCCGCAGTCCTGTTCCCATTATGCACACAGGTGGTCGAACACCACTGTCATCACCACGGCTCCCTCTTCTCCAACACCGAGCTTATTTCCAGAGTAGTGAAAGGACCGCAAACAGGTGAGTAGGGAGCCCCAGCCTGAGTCGGAGAGCACCCTACCCTCCACCGACTGCGTGAGGATGAGCTCCAGCTTGTCTTTGGGTCGATGCTTCGTGTCCTCCACCAGCTTGTAGACGCGGTGTCGCCGGTGCAGCCGCGGCTGGCGGCCCTCTCCGGCCAGGGGCACCTTCCACCAGCGCTCCACGATGACCGTGCCCTGAAAGCAGGGGGCGGAGGTGAGCGTGTGCCCTTCGGGAGCCCACCTCCTCCCAGGTCGCCGGTACACCGAGCGGAGCCCGTCAAGCCCAGGCCGGGGCCCCACCGAGTCTCAACGCCCGGGTGAACCAAGACTCAGCGTCACAGCTCCGCCAGGGTCAAGGCCCCCCAGGCCCCGGGGCGGCCCTCACCCGACTGCCAGACAGGCTGAGGTCGCGCTCCGGGCCGGGGGTGCT
>NW_004567141.1:1536858-1537582 GCF_000260355.1 Condylura cristata
CGGTGGGCCAAGACGCGGCCGGGGTGGGGCAGCAGCGCGCAGGCGCCCCCGCGGGTCGGGAGAGCGGGGACGACAGCGTGATTCAGCGTTTCCCTGCTCCGTTTGGCCCGTTTCTTTTGGGGGGAGGGGCGCCCGTACTTATTGACAGGTGGACGCCGGGAAATGCCCCGACGGCTGAAAACGCCCTTTCTCTCTCTGGGCGTCATTTTAGCTTTCAAATGGGGACGCTGAGAGATGCAGTTGCTCACTGAGATCACTTCCAAGTCTTACATTCTGGGGTAACTGGGTAGTGAGGAAAGGGGGACGCTGCTCTCACCTTTCTTTATTTCACATTGACTTAAAAGCGGTGGAAGGACTGAATCCCCTGAAAAACTATTACCGACCCCGAAAGGGCCGAACCTTTCATCATTATATTGCCCTACCTGAGCTAATATTTATTCTCAGTTACAAGGGAGAGAAACCTTAGCAAAAAGGAAACGATAAAAGGCTTAAACGGTTCCTCCATTTGAGGGTCTCTGTGCTGGAGAGAAAAATCCTATAAATGGAATGACCAGGGCTTTCTGGCAGAGATTCTACAGAGATGCTATGTGCCTCACGTTAGGGGATCCACGAGCAACCTTTCCCAGTTGTCACTACTTAGCTTCCAGGACTCCAGTTTTTATATTATATTCCCACATCACCAGTCTTTAGGCTCTTTTGCTGATTTCCTTTCCTTTCCACACCC